>NC_140772.1:101325705-101630021 GCF_044657685.1 Stegodyphus dumicola | reverse complement strand
GCTGTCCACATAATAAAAAAAAGACATCATTTTTTTCTTGGATCGAGCTCCACTTGTATTGGAATATACTGAAAACCGACGTGAACACCCGTTTTCAGTATAGTTCAATACAAATAGGGCAGTCCACAAATAAAAAAAGACATCATTTTTTCTTGGATGGAGCTCCATTTGTATTGAAATATACTGAAAACCGACGTGAACGCCCCTTTTCAGTATATTCCAATACAAAATAGGGCAGTCCACAACATAAAAAAAAGACATCATTTTTTTCTTGGATGGAGCTCCATTTGTATTGAAATATACTGAAAACCAACGTGAACGCCCGTTTTCAGTATATTCCAATACAAAATTGGCAGTCCACAAAATAAAAAAAGACATCATTTTTTTCTTGGATGGACCTCCATTTGTATTTAAATATACTGAAAACCGACGTGAACGCCCGTTTTCAGTATATTCCAATACAAAATTGGGTGTCCACAAAATAAAAAAAAGACATCATTTTTTTCTTGGATGGAGCTCCATTTGTATTGAAATATACTGAAAACCAACGTGAACGCCCGTTTTCAGTATATTCCAATACAAAATTGGTTGTCCACAAAATAAAAAAAAGACATCATTTTTTTCTTGGATCGAGCTCCACTTGTATTGTAATATACTGAAAACCGACGTTAACGCCCGTTTTCAGTATATTCCAATACAAAATTGGGTGTCCACAAAATAAAAAAAGACATCATTTTTTTGTTGGATGGAGCTCCATTTGTATTGAAATATACTGAAAACCAACGTGAACGCCCGTTTTCAGTATGTTCCAATACAAAATTCGTTGTCCACAAAATAAAAGAAAGACATCATTTTTTTCTTGGATCGAGCTCCACTTGTATTGTAATATACTGAAAACCGACGTGAACGCCCGTTTTAAGTATATTCCAGTACAAAATAGGGCAGTCCACAACATAAAAAAAGGACATCATTCTTTTCTTGGATGGAGCTCCATTTGTATTGAAATATACTGAAAACCGACGTGAACGCCCGTTTTCAGTATATTCCAATACAAAATTGGCTGTCCACAAAATAAAAAAAAGACATCATTTTTTTCTTGGATCGAGCTCCACTTGTATTGTAATATACTGAAAACCGACGTGAACGCCCGTTTTCAGTATATTCCAATACAAAATTGGCAGTCCACAAAATAAAAAAAGACATCATTTTTTTCTTGGATGGAGCTCCATTTGTATTGAAATATACTGAAAACCGACGTGAACGCTTGTTTTCAGTATATTCCAATACAAAATTGGCTGTCCACAAAATAAAAAAAAGACATCATTTTTTCTTGGATGGAGCTCCATTTGTATTGAAATATACTGAAAACCAACGTGAACGCCCGTTTTCAGTATATTCCAATACAAAATTGGCTGTCCACAAAATAAAAAAAAGACATCATTTTTTTCTTGGATGGAGCTCCATTTGTATTGAAATATACTGAAAACCGACGTGAACGCCCGTTTTAAGTATATTCCAATACAAAATAGGGCAGTCCACAACATAAAAAAAAAGACATCATTTTTTTCTTGGATGGAGCTCCATTTGTATTGAAATATACTGAAAACCGACGTGAACGCCCGTTTTCAGTATATTCCAATACAAAATTGGCTGTCCACAAAATAAAAAAAAGACATCATTTTTTTCTTGGATCGAGCTCCACTTGTATTGTAATATACTGAAAACCGACGTGAACGCCCGTTTTCAGTATATTCCAATACAAAATTGGCAGTCCACAAAATAAAAAAAGACATAATTTTTTTCTTGGATGGAGCTCCATTTGTATTGAAATATACTGAAAACCGACGTGAACGCCCGTTTTCAGTATATTCCAATACAAAATTGGCTGTCCACAAAATAAAAAAAAGACATCATTTTTTCTTGGATGGAGCTCCATTTGTATTGAAATATACTGAAAACCGACGTGAACGCCCCTTTTCAGTATATTCCCAATACAAAATAGGGCAGTCCACAAAATTAAAAAAAGATATCATTTTTTTCTTGGATCGAGCTCCACTTGTATTGAAATATACTGAAAACCGACGTGAACACCCGTTTTCAGTATATTTCAATACAAAATAGGGCAGTCCACAACATAAAAAAAAAGACATCATTTTTTCTTGGATGGAGCTCCATTTGTATTGAAATATACTGAAAACCGACGTGAACGCCCGTTTTCAGTATATTCCAATACAAAATTGGCTGTCCACATAATAAAAAATAGACATCATTTTTTTCTTGGATCGAGCTCCACTTGTATTGTAATATAACTGAAAACCGACGTGAACGCCCGTTTTCAGTATATTCCAATACAAAATTGGCAGTCCACAAAATAAAAAAAGACATAATTTTTTTCTTGGATGGAGCTCCATTTGTATTGAAATATACTGAAAACCGACGTGAACGCCCGTTTTCAGTATATTCCAATACAAAATTGGCTGTCCACAAAATAAAAAAAAGACATCATTTTTTCTTGGATGGAGCTCCATTTGTATTGAAATATACTGAAAACCGACGTGAACGCCCGTTTTCAGTATATTCCAATACAAAATAGGGCAGTCCACAACATAAAAAAAAGACATAATTTTTTTTTTAAATGGAGCTCCATTTGTATTGAAATATACTGAAAACCGACGTGAACGCCCGTTTTCAGTATATTCCAATACAAAATTGGCTGTCCACAAAATAAAAAAATGACATCATTTTATTCTTGGATCGAGCTCCACTTGTATTGTAATATACTGAAAACCAACGTGAACGCCCGTTTTCAGTATATTCCAATACAAAATTGGTTGTCCACAAAATAAAAAAAAGACATCATTTTTTTCTTGGATCGAGCTCCACTTGTATTGTAATATACTGAAAACCGACGTGAACGCCCGTTTTCAGTATATTCCAATACAAAATTGGTTGTCCACAAAATTAAAAAAAGATATCATTTTTTTCTTGGATCGAGCTCCACTTGTATTGAAATATACTGAAAACCGACGTGAACACCCGTTTTCAGTATATTTCAATACAAAATAGGGCAGTCCACAAAATAAAAAAAAGACATCATTTTTTTCTTGGATCGAGCTCCACTTGTATTGTAATATACTGAAAACCGACGTGAACGCCCGTTTTCAGTATATTCCAATACAAAATTGGCTGTCCACATAATAAAAAAAAGACATCATTTTTTTCTTGGATCGAGCTCCACTTGTATTGGAATATACTGAAAACCGACGTGAACACCCGTTTTCAGTATAGTTCAATACAAATAGGGCAGTCCACAAAATAAAGAAAGACATCATTTTTTCTTGGATGGAGCTCCATTTGTATTGAAATATACTGAAAACCGACGTGAACGCCCCTTTTCAGTATATTCCAATACAAAATAGGGCAGTCCACAACATAAAAAAAAGACATCATTTTTTTCTTGGATGGAGCTCCATTTGTATTGAAATATACTGAAAACCAACGTGAACGCCCGTTTTCAGTATATTCCAATACAAAATTGGCAGTCCACAAAATAAAAAAAGACATCATTTTTTTCTTGCATGGACCTCCATTTGTATTTAAATATACTGAAAACCGACGTGAACGCCCGTTTTCAGTATATTCCAATACAAAATTGGGTGTCCACAAAATAAAAAAAAGACATCATTTTTTTCTTGGATGGAGCTCCATTTGTATTGAAATATACTGAAAACCAACGTGAACGCCCGTTTTCAGTATATTCCAATACAAAATTGGTTGTCCACAAAATAAAAAAAAGACATCATTTTTTTCTTGGATCGAGCTCCACTTGTATTGTAATATACTGAAAACCGACGTTAACGCCCGTTTTCAGTATATTCCAATACAAAATTGGGTGTCCACAAAATAAAAAAAGACATCATTTTTTTGTTGGATGGAGCTCCATTTGTATTGAAATATACTGAAAACCAACGTGAACGCCCGTTTTCAGTATGTTCCAATACAAAATTCGTTGTCCACAAAATAAAAGAAAGACATCATTTTTTTCTTGGATCGAGCTCCACTTGTATTGTAATATACTGAAAACCGACGTGAACGCCCGTTTTAAGTATATTCCAGTACAAAATAGGGCAGTCCACAACATAAAAAAAGGACATCATTCTTTTCTTGGATGGAGCTCCATTTGTATTGAAATATACTGAAAACCGACGTGAACGCCCGTTTTCAGTATATTCCAATACAAAATTGGCTGTCCACAAAATAAAAAAAAGACATCATTTTTTTCTTGGATCGAGCTCCACTTGTATTGTAATATACTGAAAACCGACGTGAACGCCCGTTTTCAGTATATTCCAATACAAAATTGGCAGTCCACAAAATAAAAAAAGACATCATTTTTTTCTTGGATGGAGCTCCATTTGTATTGAAATATACTGAAAACCGACGTGAACGCTTGTTTTCAGTATATTCCAATACAAAATTGGCTGTCCACAAAATAAAAAAAAGACATCATTTTTTCTTGGATGGAGCTCCATTTGTATTGAAATATACTGAAAACCAACGTGAACGCCCGTTTTCAGTATATTCCAATACAAAATTGGCTGTCCACAAAATAAAAAAAAGACATCATTTTTTTCTTGGATGGAGCTCCATTTGTATTGAAATATACTGAAAACCGACGTGAACGCCCGTTTTAAGTATATTCCAATACAAAATAGGGCAGTCCACAACATAAAAAAAAAGACATCATTTTTTTCTTGGATGGAGCTCCATTTGTATTGAAATATACTGAAAACCGACGTGAACGCCCGTTTTCAGTATATTCCAATACAAAATTGGCTGTCCACAAAATAAAAAAAAGACATCATTTTTTTCTTGGATCGAGCTCCACTTGTATTGTAATATACTGAAAACCGACGTGAACGCCCGTTTTCAGTATATTCCAATACAAAATTGGCAGTCCACAAAATAAAAAAAGACATCATTTTTTTCTTGGATGGAGCTCCATTTGTATTGAAATATACTGAAAACCGACGTGAACGCCCGTTTTCAGTATATTCCAATACAAAATTGGCTGTCCACAAAATAAAAAAAGACATCATTTTTTCTTGGATGGAGCTCCATTTGTATTGAAATATACTGAAAACCGACGTGAACGCCCGTTTTCAGTATATTCCAATACAAAATAGGGCAGTCCCCAACATAAAAAAAAGACATCATTTTTTCTTGGATGGAGCTCCATTTGTATTGAAATATACTGAAAACCAACGTGAACGCCCGTTTTCAGTATATTCCAATACAAAATTGGCTGTCCACAAAATAAAAAAAAGACATCATTTTTTTCTTGGATGGAGCTCCATTTGTATTGAAATATACTGAAAACCGACGTGAACGCCCGTTTTCAGTATATTCCAATACAAAATAGGGCAGTCCACAACATAAAAAAAAAGACATCATTTTTTTCTTGGATGGAGCTCCATTTGTATTGAAATATACTGAAAACCGACGTGAACGCCTGTTTTCAGTATATTCCAATACAAAATTGGCTGTCCACAAAATAAAAAAAAGACATCATTTTTTTCTTGGATCGAGCTCCACTTGTATTGAAATATACTGAAAACCGACGTGAACGCCCGTTTTCAGTATATTTCAATACAAAATAGGGCAGTCCACAAAATAAAAAAAAAGACATCATTTTTTTCTTGGATCGAGCTCCACTTGTATTGGAATATACTGAAAACCGACGTGAACACCCGTTTTCAGTATAGTTCAATACAAATAGGGCAGTCCACAAAATAAAAAAAGACATCATTTTTTCTTGGATGGAGCTCCATTTGTATTAAAATATACTGAAAACCGATGTGAACGCCAGTTTTCAGTATATTCCAATACAAAATTGGTTGTCCACAAAATAAAAAAAGACATCATTTTTTCTTGGATGGAGCTCCATTTGTATTGAAATATACTGAAAACCGACGTGAACGCCCCTTTTCAGTATATTCCAATACAAAATAGGGCAGTCCACAACATAAAAAAAAGACATCATTTTTTTCTTGGATGGAGCTCCATTTGTATTGAAATATACTGAAAACCAACGTGAACGCCCGTTTTCAGTATATTCCAATACAAAATTGGTTGTCCACAAAATTAAAAAAAGATATCATTTTTTTCTTGGATCGAGCTCCACTTGTATTGAAATATACTGAAAACCGACGTGAACACCCGTTTTCAGTATATTTCAATACAAAATAGGGCAGTCCACAAAATAAAAAAAAGACATCATTTTTTTCTTGGATCGAGCTCCACTTGTATTGTAATATACTGAAAACCGACGTGAACGCCCGTTTTCAGTATATTCCAATACAAAATTGGCTGTCCACATAATAAAAAATAGACATCATTTTTTTCTTGGATCGAGCTCCACTTGTATTGTAATATACTGAAAACCGACGTGAACGCCCGTTTTCAGTATATTCCAATACAAAATTGGCAGTCCACAAAATAAAAAAAGACATCATTTTTTTCTTGGATGGAGCTCCATTTGTATTGAAATATACTGAAAACCGACGTGAACGCCCGTTTTCAGTATATTCCAATACAAAATAGGGCAGTCCACAACATAAAAAAAAAGACATAATTTTTTTCTTGGATGGAGCTCCATTTGTATTGAAATATACTGAAAACCGACGTGAACGCCTGTTTTCAGTATATTCCAATACAAAATTGGCTGTCCACAAAATAAAAAAAAGACATCATTTTTTTCTTGGATCGAGCTCCACTTGTATTGAAATATACTGAAAACCGACGTGAACGCCCGTTTTCAGTATATTTCAATACAAAATAGGGCAGTCCACAAAATAAAAAAAAAGACATCATTTTTTTCTTGGATCGAGCTCCACTTGTATTGGAATATACTGAAAACCGACGTGAACACCCGTTTTCAGTATAGTTCAATACAAATAGGGCAGTCCACAAAATAAAAAAAGACATCATTTTTTCTTGGATGGAGCTCCATTTGTATTAAAATATACTGAAAACCGATGTGAACGCCCGTTTTCAGTATATTCCAATACAAAATTGGTTGTCCACAAAATAAAAAAAGACATCATTTTTTCTTGGATGGAGCTCCATTTGTATTGAAATATACTGAAAACCGACGTGAACGCCCCTTTTCAGTATATTCCAATACAAAATAGGGCAGTCCACAAAATTAAAAAAAGATATCATTTTTTTCTTGGATCGAGCTCCACTTGTATTGAAATATACTGAAAACCGACGTGAACACCCGTTTTCAGTATATTTCAATACAAAATAGGGCAGTCCACAAAATAAAAAAAAGACATCATTTTTTTCTTGGATCGAGCTCCACTTGTATTGTAATATACTGAAAACCAACGTGAACGCCCGTTTTCAGTATATTCCAATACAAAATTGGCTGTCCACATAATAAAAAATAGACATCATTTTTTTCTTGGATCGAGCTCCACTTGTATTGTAATATACTGAAAACCGACGTGAACGCCCGTTTTCAGTATATTCCAATACAAAATTGGCAGTCCACAAAATAAAAAAAGACATAATTTTTTTCTTATATGGAGCTCCATTTGTATTGAAATATACTGAAAACCGACGTGAACGCCCGTTTTCAGTATATTCCAATACAAAATTGGCTGTCCACAAAATAAAAAAAAGACATCATTTTTTCTTGGATGGAGCTCCATTTGTATTGAAATATACTGAAAACCGACGTGAACGCCCGTTTTCAGTATATTCCAATACAAAATAGGGCAGTCCACAACATAAAAAAAAGACATAATTTTTTTTTTAAATGGAGCTCCATTTGTATTGAAATATACTGAAAACCGACGTGAACGCCCGTTTTCAGTATATTCCAATACAAAATTGGCTGTCCACAAAATAAAAAAATGACAACCTTTTATTCTTGGATCGAGCTCCACTTGTATTGTAATATACTGAAAACCAACGTGAACGCCCGTTTTCAGTATATTCCAATACAAAATTGGTTGTCCACAAAATAAAAAAAAGACATCATTTTTTTCTTGGATCGAGCTCCACTTGTATTGTAATATACTGAAAACCGACGTGAACGCCCGTTTTCAGTATATTCCAATACAAAATTGGTTGTCCACAAAATTAAAAAAAGATATCATTTTTTTCTTGGATCGAGCTCCACTTGTATTGAAATATACTGAAAACCGACGTGAACACCCGTTTTCAGTATATTTCAATACAAAATAGGGCAGTCCACAAAATAAAAAAAAGACATCATTTTTTTCTTGGATCGAGCTCCACTTGTATTGTAATATACTGAAAACCGACGTGAACGCCCGTTTTCAGTATATTCCAATACAAAATTGGCTGTCCACATAATAAAAAAAAGACATCATTTTTTTCTTGGATCGAGCTCCACTTGTATTGGAATATACTGAAAACCGACGTGAACACCCGTTTTCAGTATAGTTCAATACAAATAGGGCAGTCCACAAAATAAAAAAAGACATCATTTTTTCTTGGATGGAGCTCCATTTGTATTGAAATATACTGAAAACCGACGTGAACGCCCCTTTTCAGTATATTCCAATACAAAATAGGGCAGTCCACAACATAAAAAAAAGACATCATTTTTTTCTTGGATGGAGCTCCATTTGTATTGAAATATACTGAAAACCAACGTGAACGCCCGTTTTCAGTATATTCCAATACAAAATTGGCAGTCCACAAAATAAAAAAAGACATCATTTTTTTCTTGGATGGACCTCCATTTGTATTTAAATATACTGAAAACCGACGTGAACGCCCGTTTTCAGTATATTCCAATACAAAATTGGGTGTCCACAAAATAAAAAAAAGACATCATTTTTTTCTTGGATGGAGCTCCATTTGTATTGAAATATACTGAAAACCAACGTGAACGCCCGTTTTCAGTATATTCCAATACAAAATTGGTTGTCCACAAAATAAAAAAAAGACATCATTTTTTTCTTGGATCGAGCTCCACTTGTATTGTAATATACTGAAAACCGACGTTAACGCCCGTTTTCAGTATATTCCAATACAAAATTGGGTGTCCACAAAATAAAAAAAGACATCATTTTTTTGTTGGATGGAGCTCCATTTGTATTGAAATATACTGAAAACCAACGTGAACGCCCGTTTTCAGTATGTTCCAATACAAAATTCGTTGTCCACAAAATAAAAGAAAGACATCATTTTTTTCTTGGATCGAGCTCCACTTGTATTGTAATATACTGAAAACCGACGTGAACGCCCGTTTTAAGTATATTCCAGTACAAAATAGGGCAGTCCACAACATAAAAAAAGGACATCATTCTTTTCTTGGATGGAGCTCCATTTGTATTGAAATATACTGAAAACCGACGTGAACGCCCGTTTTCAGTATATTCCAATACAAAATTGGCTGTCCACAAAATAAAAAAAAGACATCATTTTTTTCTTGGATCGAGCTCCACTTGTATTGTAATATACTGAAAACCGACGTGAACGCCCGTTTTCAGTATATTCCAATACAAAATTGGCAGTCCACAAAATAAAAAAGACATCATTTTTTTCTTGGATGGAGCTCCATTTGTATTGAAATATACTGAAAACCGACGTGAACGCTTGTTTTCAGTATATTCCAATACAAAATTGGCTGTCCACAAAATAAAAAAAAGACATCATTTTTTCTTGGATGGAGCTCCATTTGTATTGAAATATACTGAAAACCAACGTGAACGCCCGTTTTCAGTATATTCCAATACAAAATTGGCTGTCCACAAAATAAAAAAAAGACATCATTTTTTTCTTGGATGGAGCTCCATTTGTATTGAAATATACTGAAAACCGACGTGAACGCCCGTTTTAAGTATATTCCAATACAAAATAGGGCAGTCCACAACATAAAAAAAAAGACATCATTTTTTTCTTGGATGGAGCTCCATTTGTATTGAAATATACTGAAAACCGACGTGAACGCCCGTTTTCAGTATATTCCAATACAAAATTGGTTGTCCACAAAATAAAAAAAGACATCATTTTTTCTTGGATGGAGCTCCATTTGTATTGAAATATACTGAAAACCGACGTGAACGCCCCTTTTCAGTATATTCCAATACAAAATAGGGCAGTCCACAACATAAAAAAAAGACATCATTTTTTTCTTGGATGGAGCTCCATTTGTATTGAAATATACTGAAAACCAACGTGAACGCCCGTTTTCAGTATATTCCAATACAAAATTGGTTGTCCACAAAATTAAAAAAAGATATCATTTTTTTCTTGGATCGAGCTCCACTTGTATTGAAATATACTGAAAACCGACGTGAACACCCGTTTTCAGTATATTTCAATACAAAATAGGGCAGTCCACAAAATAAAAAAAAGACATCATTTTTTTCTTGGATCGAGCTCCACTTGTATTGTAATATACTGAAAACCGACGTGAACGCCCGTTTTCAGTATATTCCAATACAAAATTGGCTGTCCACATAATAAAAAATAGACATCATTTTTTTCTTGGATCGAGCTCCACTTGTATTGTAATATACTGAAAACCGACGTGAACGCCCGTTTTCAGTATATTCCAATACAAAATTGGCAGTCCACAAAATAAAAAAAGACATCATTTTTTTCTTGGATGGAGCTCCATTTGTATTGAAATATACTGAAAACCGACGTGAACGCCCGTTTTCAGTATATTCCAATACAAAATAGGGCAGTC
The DNA here is from genome assembly GCF_044657685.1 of Stegodyphus dumicola. NCBI lineage: Eukaryota > Metazoa > Arthropoda > Arachnida > Araneae > Eresidae > Stegodyphus > Stegodyphus dumicola. The sequence continues at coordinate 101,619,283 of NC_140772.1, read as the reverse complement.
CACAACATAAAAAAAAAGACATAATTTTTTTCTTGGATGGAGCTCCATTTGTATTGAAATATACTGAAAACCGACGTGAACGCCTGTTTTCAGTATATTCCAATACAAAATTGGCTGTCCACAAAATAAAAAAAAGACATCATTTTTTTCTTGGATCGAGCTCCACTTGTATTGAAATATACTGAAAACCGACGTGAACGCCCGTTTTCAGTATATTTCAATACAAAATAGGGCAGTCCACAAAATAAAAAAAAAGACATCATTTTTTTCTTGGATCGAGCTCCACTTGTATTGGAATATACTGAAAACCGACGTGAACACCCGTTTTCAGTATAGTTCAATACAAATAGGGCAGTCCACAAAATAAAAAAAGACATCATTTTTTCTTGGATGGAGCTCCATTTGTATTAAAATATACTGAAAACCGATGTGAACGCCCGTTTTCAGTATATTCCAATACAAAATAGGGCAGTCCACAAAATTAAAAAAAGATATCATTTTTTTCTTGGATCGAGCTCCACTTGTATTGAAATATACTGAAAACCGACGTGAACACCCGTTTTCAGTATATTTCAATACAAAATAGGGCAGTCCACAAAATAAAAAAAAGACATCATTTTTTTCTTGGATCGAGCTCCACTTGTATTGTAATATACTGAAAACCAACGTGAACGCCCGTTTTCAGTATATTCCAATACAAAATTGGCTGTCCACATAATAAAAAATAGACATCATTTTTTTCTTGGATCGAGCTCCACTTGTATTGTAATATACTGAAAACCGACGTGAACGCCCGTTTTCAGTATATTCCAATACAAAATTGGCAGTCCACAAAATAAAAAAAGACATAATTTTTTTCTTATATGGAGCTCCATTTGTATTGAAATATACTGAAAACCGACGTGAACGCCCGTTTTCAGTATATTCCAATACAAAATTGGCTGTCCACAAAATAAAAAAAAGACATCATTTTTTCTTGGATGGAGCTCCATTTGTATTGAAATATACTGAAAACCGACGTGAACGCCCGTTTTCAGTATATTCCAATACAAAATAGGGCAGTCCACAACATAAAAAAAAGACATAATTTTTTTTTTAAATGGAGCTCCATTTGTATTGAAATATACTGAAAACCGACGTGAACGCCCGTTTTCAGTATATTCCAATACAAAATTGGCTGTCCACAAAATAAAAAAATGACATCATTTTATTCTTGGATCGAGCTCCACTTGTATTGTAATATACTGAAAACCAACGTGAACGCCCGTTTTCAGTATATTCCAATACAAAATTGGTTGTCCACAAAATAAAAAAAAGACATCATTTTTTTCTTGGATCGAGCTCCACTTGTATTGTAATATACTGAAAACCGACGTGAACGCCCGTTTTCAGTATATTCCAATACAAAATTGGTTGTCCACAAAATTAAAAAAAGATATCATTTTTTTCTTGGATCGAGCTCCACTTGTATTGAAATATACTGAAAACCGACGTGAACACCCGTTTTCAGTATATTTCAATACAAAATAGGGCAGTCCACAAAATAAAAAAAAGACATCATTTTTTTCTTGGATCGAGCTCCACTTGTATTGTAATATACTGAAAACCGACGTGAACGCCCGTTTTCAGTATATTCCAATACAAAATTGGCTGTCCACATAATAAAAAAAAGACATCATTTTTTTCTTGGATCGAGCTCCACTTGTATTGGAATATACTGAAAACCGACGTGAACACCCGTTTTCAGTATAGTTCAATACAAATAGGGCAGTCCACAAAATAAAAAAAGACATCATTTTTTCTTGGATGGAGCTCCATTTGTATTGAAATATACTGAAAACCGACGTGAACGCCCCTTTTCAGTATATTCCAATACAAAATAGGGCAGTCCACAACATAAAAAAAAGACATCATTTTTTTCTTGGATGGAGCTCCATTTGTATTGAAATATACTGAAAACCAACGTGAACGCCCGTTTTCAGTATATTCCAATACAAAATTGGCAGTCCACAAAATAAAAAAAGACATCATTTTTTTCTTGGATGGACCTCCATTTGTATTTAAATATACTGAAAACCGACGTGAACGCCCGTTTTCAGTATATTCCAATACAAAATTGGGTGTCCACAAAATAAAAAAAAGACATCATTTTTTTCTTGGATGGAGCTCCATTTGTATTGAAATATACTGAAAACCAACGTGAACGCCCGTTTTCAGTATATTCCAATACAAAATTGGTTGTCCACAAAATAAAAAAAAGACATCATTTTTTTCTTGGATCGAGCTCCACTTGTATTGTAATATACTGAAAACCGACGTTAACGCCCGTTTTCAGTATATTCCAATACAAAATTGGGTGTCCACAAAATAAAAAAAGACATCATTTTTTTGTTGGATGGAGCTCCATTTGTATTGAAATATACTGAAAACCAACGTGAACGCCCGTTTTCAGTATGTTCCAATACAAATTTCGTTGTCCACAAAATAAAAGAAAGACATCATTTTTTTCTTGGATCGAGCTCCACTTGTATTGTAATATACTGAAAACCGACGTGAACGCCCGTTTTAAGTATATTCCAGTACAAAATAGGGCAGTCCACAACATAAAAAAAGGACATCATTCTTTTCTTGGATGGAGCTCCATTTGTATTGAAATATACTGAAAACCGACGTGAACGCCCGTTTTCAGTATATTCCAATACAAAATTGGCTGTCCACAAAATAAAAAAAAGACATCATTTTTTTCTTGGATCGAGCTCCACTTGTATTGTAATATACTGAAAACCGACGTGAACGCCCGTTTTCAGTATATTCCAATACAAAATTGGCAGTCCACAAAATAAAAAAAGACATCATTTTTTTCTTGGATGGAGCTCCATTTGTATTGAAATATACTGAAAACCGACGTGAACGCTTGTTTTCAGTATATTCCAATACAAAATTGGCTGTCCACAAAATAAAAAAAAGACATCATTTTTTCTTGGATGGAGCTCCATTTGTATTGAAATATACTGAAAACCAACGTGAACGCCCGTTTTCAGTATATTCCAATACAAAATTGGCTGTCCACAAAATAAAAAAAAGACATCATTTTTTTCTTGGATGGAGCTCCATTTGTATTGAAATATACTGAAAACCGACGTGAACGCCCGTTTTAAGTATATTCCAATACAAAATAGGGCAGTCCACAACATAAAAAAAAAGACATCATTTTTTTCTTGGATGGAGCTCCATTTGTATTGAAATATACTGAAAACCGACGTGAACGCCCGTTTTCAGTATATTCCAATACAAAATTGGCTGTCCACAAAATAAAAAAAAGACATCATTTTTTTCTTGGATCGAGCTCCACTTGTATTGTAATATACTGAAAACCGACGTGAACGCCCGTTTTCAGTATATTCCAATACAAAATTGGCAGTCCACAAAATAAAAAAAGACATCATTTTTTTCTTGGATGGAGCTCCATTTGTATTGAAATATACTGAAAACCGACGTGAACGCCCGTTTTCAGTATATTCCAATACAAAATTGGCTGTCCACAAAATAAAAAAAGACATCATTTTTTCTTGGATGGAGCTCCATTTGTATTGAAATATACTGAAAACCGACGTGAACGCCCGTTTTCAGTATATTCCAATACAAAATAGGGCAGTCCCCAACATAAAAAAAAGACATCATTTTTTCTTGGATGGAGCTCCATTTGTATTGAAATATACTGAAAACCAACGTGAACGCCCGTTTTCAGTATATTCCAATACAAAATTGGCTGTCCACAAAATAAAAAAAAGACATCATTTTTTTCTTGGATGGAGCTCCATTTGTATTGAAATATACTGAAAACCGACGTGAACGCCCGTTTTCAGTATATTCCAATACAAAATAGGGCAGTCCACAACATAAAAAAAAAGACATCATTTTTTTCTTGGATGGAGCTCCATTTGTATTGAAATATACTGAAAACCGACGTGAACGCCTGTTTTCAGTATATTCCAATACAAAATTGGCTGTCCACAAAATAAAAAAAAGACATCATTTTTTTCTTGGATCGAGCTCCACTTGTATTGAAATATACTGAAAACCGACGTGAACGCCCGTTTTCAGTATATTTCAATACAAAATAGGGCAGTCCACAAAATAAAAAAAAAGACATCATTTTTTTCTTGGATCGAGCTCCACTTGTATTGGAATATACTGAAAACCGACGTGAACACCCGTTTTCAGTATAGTTCAATACAAATAGGGCAGTCCACAAAATAAAAAAAGACATCATTTTTTCTTGGATGGAGCTCCATTTGTATTAAAATATACTGAAAACCGATGTGAACGCCCGTTTTCAGTATATTCCAATACAAAATTGGTTGTCCACAAAATAAAAAAAGACATCATTTTTTCTTGGATGGAGCTCCATTTGTATTGAAATATACTGAAAACCGACGTGAACGCCCCTTTTCAGTATATTCCAATACAAAATAGGGCAGTCCACAACATAAAAAAAAGACATCATTTTTTTCTTGGATGGAGCTCCATTTGTATTGAAATATACTGAAAACCAACGTGAACGCCCGTTTTCAGTATATTCCAATACAAAATTGGTTGTCCACAAAATTAAAAAAAGATATCATTTTTTTCTTGGATCGAGCTCCACTTGTATTGAAATATACTGAAAACCGACGTGAACACCCGTTTTCAGTATATTTCAATACAAAATAGGGCAGTCCACAAAATAAAAAAAAGACATCATTTTTTTCTTGGATCGAGCTCCACTTGTATTGTAATATACTGAAAACCGACGTGAACGCCCGTTTTCAGTATATTCCAATACAAAATTGGCTGTCCACATAATAAAAAATAGACATCATTTTTTTCTTGGATCGAGCTCCACTTGTATTGTAATATACTGAAAACCGACGTGAACGCCCGTTTTCAGTATATTCCAATACAAAATTGGCAGTCCACAAAATAAAAAAAGACATAATTTTTTTCTTGGATGGAGCTCCATTTGTATTGAAATATACTGAAAACCGACGTGAACGCCCGTTTTCAGTATATTCCAATACAAAATTGGCTGTCCACAAAATAAAAAAAAGACATCATTTTTTCTTGGATGGAGCTCCATTTGTATTGAAATATACTGAAAACCGACGTGAACGCCCGTTTTCAGTATATTCCAATACAAAATAGGGCAGTCCACAACATAAAAAAAAGACATCATTTTTTTCTTGGATGGAGCTCCATTTGTATTGAAATATACTGAAAACCAACGTGAATGCCCGTTTTCAGTATATTCCAATACAAAATTGGTTGTCCACAAAATAAAAAAAAGACATCATTTTTTTCTTGGATCGAGCTCCACTTGTATTGTAATATACTGAAAACCGACGTGAACGCCCGTTTTAAGTATATTCCAGTACAAAATAGGGCAGTCCACAACATAAAAAAAGGACATCATTCTTTTCTTGGATGGAGCTCCATTTGTATTGAAATATACTGAAAACCGACGTGAACGCCCGTTTTCAGTATATTCCAATACAAAATTGGCTGTCCACAAAATAAAAAAAAGACATCATTTTTTTCTTGGATCGAGCTCCACTTGTATTGTAATATACTGAAAACCGACGTGAACGCCCGTTTTCAGTATATTCCAATACAAAATTGGCAGTCCACAAAATAAAAAAAGACATCATTTTTTTCTTGGATGGAGCTCCATTTGTATTGAAATATACTGAAAACCGACGTGAACGCTTGTTTTCAGTATATTCCAATACAAAATTGGCTGTCCACAAAATAAAAAAAAGACATCATTTTTTCTTGGATGGAGCTCCATTTGTATTGAAATATACTGAAAACCAACGTGAACGCCCGTTTTCAGTATATTCCAATACAAAATTGGCTGTCCACAAAATAAAAAAAAGACATCATTTTTTTCTTGGATGGAGCTCCATTTGTATTGAAATATACTGAAAACCGACGTGAACGCCCGTTTTAAGTATATTCCAATACAAAATAGGGCAGTCCACAACATAAAAAAAAAGACATCATTTTTTTCTTGGATGGAGCTCCATTTGTATTGAAATATACTGAAAACCGACGTGAACGCCCGTTTTCAGTATATTCCAATACAAAATTGGCTGTCCACAAAATAAAAAAAAGACATCATTTTTTTCTTGGATCGAGCTCCACTTGTATTGTAATATACTGAAAACCGACGTGAACGCCCGTTTTCAGTATATTCCAATACAAAATTGGCAGTCCACAAAATAAAAAAAGACATCATTTTTTTCTTGGATGGAGCTCCATTTGTATTGAAATATACTGAAAACCGACGTGAACGCCCGTTTTCAGTATATTCCAATACAAAATTGGGTGTCCACAAAATAAAAAAAGACATCATTTTTTCTTGGATGGAGCTCCATTTGTATTGAAATATACTGAAAACCGACGTGAACGCCCGTTTTCAGTATATTCCAATACAAAATAGGGCAGTCCCCAACATAAAAAAAAGACATCATTTTTTCTTGGATGGAGCTCCATTTGTATTGAAATATACTGAAAACCAACGTGAACGCCCGTTTTCAGTATATTCCAATACAAAATTGGCTGTCCACAAAATAAAAAAAAGACATCATTTTTTTCTTGGATGGAGCTCCATTTGTATTGAAATATACTGAAAACCGACGTGAACGCCCGTTTTCAGTATATTCCAATACAAAATAGGGCAGTCCACAACATAAAAAAAAAGACATCATTTTTTTCTTGGATGGAGCTCCATTTGTATTGAAATATACTGAAAACCAACGTGAACGCCCGTTTTCAGTATATTCCAATACAAAATTGGTTGTCCACAAAATTAAAAAAAGATATCATTTTTTTCTTGGATCGAGCTCCACTTGTATTGAAATATACTGAAAACCGACGTGAACACCCGTTTTCAGTATATTTCAATACAAAATAGGGCAGTCCACAAAATAAAAAAAAGACATCATTTTTTTCTTGGATCGAGCTCCACTTGTATTGTAATATACTGAAAACCGACGTGAACGCCCGTTTTCAGTATATTCCAATACAAAATTGGCTGTCCACATAATAAAAAATAGACATCATTTTTTTCTTGGATCGAGCTCCACTTGTATTGTAATATACTGAAAACCGACGTGAACGCCCGTTTTCAGTATATTCCAATACAAAATTGGCAGTCCACAAAATAAAAAAAGACATAATTTTTTTCTTGGATGGAGCTCCATTTGTATTGAAATATACTGAAAACCGACGTGAACGCCCGTTTTCAGTATATTCCAATACAAAATTGGCTGTCCACAAAATAAAAAAAAGACATCATTTTTTCTTGGATGGAGCTCCATTTGTATTGAAATATACTGAAAACCGACGTGAACGCCCGTTTTCAGTATATTCCAATACAAAATAGGGCAGTCCACAACATAAAAAAAAGACATCATTTTTTTCTTGGATGGAGCTCCATTTGTATTGAAATATACTGAAAACCAACGTGAATGCCCGTTTTCAGTATATTCCAATACAAAATTGGTTGTCCACAAAAAAAAAAAAAGACATCATTTTTTTCTTGGATCGAGCTCCACTTGTATTGTAATATACTGAAAACCGATGTGAACGCCCGTTTTCAGTATATTCCAATACAAAATAGGGCAGTCCACAACATAAAAAAAAGACATCATTTTTTTTTTAAATGGAGCTCCATTTGTATTGAAATATACTGAAAACCGACGTGAACGCCCGTTTTCAGTATATTCCAATACAAAATTGGCTGTCCACAAAATAAAAAAATGACATCATTTTTTTCTTGGATCGAGCTCCACTTGTATTGTAATATACTGAAAACCGACGTGAACGCCCGTTTTCAGTATATTCCAATACAAAATTGGCAGTCCACAAAATAAAAAAAGACATCATTTTTTTCTTGGATGGAGCTCCATTTGTATTTAAATATACTGAAAACCGACGTGAACGCCCGTTTTCAGTATATTCCAATACAAAATTGGGTGTCCACAAAATAAATAAAAGACATCATTTTTTTCTTGGATGGAGCTTCATTTGTATTGAAATATACTGAAAACCAACGTGAACGCCCGTTTTCAGTATATTCCAATACAAAATTGGTTGTCCACAAAATAAAAAAAAGACATCATTTTTTTCTTGGATCGAGCTCCACTTGTATTGTAATATACTGAAAACCGACGTGAACGCCCGTTTTTAGTATATTCCAATACAAAATAGGGCAGTCCACAACATAAAAATAAAGACATCATTTTTTTCTTGGATGGAGCTCCATTTGTATTGAAATATACTGAAAACCAACGTGAACGCCCGTTTTCAGTATATTCCAATACAAAATTGGTTGTCCACAAAATAAAAAAAGACATCATTTTTTTCTTGGATCGAGCTCCACTTGTATTGAAATATACTGAAAACCGACGTGAACACCCGTTTTCAGTATATTTCAATACAAAATAGGGCAGTCCACAAAATAAAAAAAAGACATCATTTTTTTCTTGGATCGAGGTCCACTTGTATTGTAATATACTGAAAACCGACGTGAACGCCCGTTTTCAGTATATTCCAATACAAAATTGGCTGTCCACATAATAAAAAATAGACATCATTTTTTTCTTGGATCGAGCTCCACTTGTATTGTAATATACTGAAAACCGACGTGAACGCCCGTTTTCAGTATATTCCAATACAAAATTGGCAGTCCACAAAATAAAAAAAGACATAATTTTTTTCTTGGATGGAGCTCCATTTGTATTGAAATATACTGAAAACCGACGTGAACGCCCGTTTTCAGTATATTCCAATACAAAATTGGCTGTCCACAAAATAAAAAAAAGACATCATTTTTTCTTGGATGGAGCTCCATTTGTATTGAAATATACTGAAAACCGACGTGAACGCCCGTTTTCAGTATATTCCAATACAAAATAGGGCAGTCCACAACATAAAAAAAAGACATCATTTTTTTCTTGGATGGAGCTCCATTTGTATTGAAATATACTGAAAACCAACGTGAATGCCCGTTTTCAGTATATTCCAATACAAAATTGGTTGTCCACAAAATAAAAAAAAGACATCATTTTTTTCTTGGATCGAGCTCCACTTGTATTGTAATATACTGAAAACCGATGTGAACGCCCGTTTTCAGTATATTCCAATACAAAATAGGGCAGTCCACAACATAAAAAAAAGACATCTTTTTTTTTTAAATGGAGCTCCATTTGTATTGAAATATACTGAAAACCGACGTGAACGCCCGTTTTCAGTATATTCCAATACAAAATTGGCTGTCCACAAAATAAAAAAATGACATCATTTTTTTCTTGGATCGAGCTCCACTTGTATTGTAATATACTGAAAACCGACGTGAACGCCCGTTTTCAGTATATTCCAATACAAAATTGGCAGTCCACAAAATAAAAAAAGACATCATTTTTTTCTTGGATGGAGCTCCATTTGTATTTAAATATACTGAAAATCGACGTGATCGCCCGTTTTCAGTATATTCCAATACAAAAATTGGTGTCCACAAAATAAAAAAAAGACATCATTTTTTTCTTGGATGGAGCTTCATTTGAATTGAAATATACTGAAAACCAACGTGAACGCCCGTTTTCAGTATATTCCAATACAAAATTGGTTGTCCACAAAATAAAAAAAAGACATCATTTTTTTCTTGGATCGAGCTCCACTTGTATTGTAATATACTGAAAACCGACGTGAACGCCCGTTTTTAGTATATTCCAATACAAAATAGGGCAGTCCACAACATAAAAATAAAGACATCATTTTTTTCTTGGATGGAGCTCCATTTGTATTGAAATATACTGAAAACCAACGTGAACGCCCGTTTTCAGTATATTCCAATACAAAATTGGTTGTCCACAAAATAAAAAAAGACATCATTTTTTTCTTGGATCGAGCTCCACTTGTATTGTAATATACTGAAAACCGACGTGAACGCCCGTTTTCAGTATATTCCAATACAAAATTGGCAGTCCACAAAATAAAAAAAGACATAATTTTTTTCTTGGATGGAGCTCCATTTGTATTGAAATATACTGAAAACCGACGTGAACGCCCGTTTTCAGTATATTCCAATACAAAATTGGCTGTCCACAAAATAAAAAAAAGACATCATTTTTTCTTGGATGGAGCTCCATTTGTATTGAAATATACTGAAAACCGACGTGAACGCCCGTTTTCAGTATATTCCAATACAAAATAGGGCAGTCCACAACATAAAAAAAAGACATCGTTTTTTCTTGGATGGAGCTCCATTTGTATTGAAATATACTGAAAACCAACGTGAACGCCCGTTTTCAGTATATTCCAATACAAAATTGGCTGTCCACAAAATAAAAAAAAGACATCATTTTTTCTTGGATGGAGCTCCATTTGTATTGAAATATACTGAAAACCGACGTGAACGCCCGTTTTCAGTATATTCCAATACAAAATAGGGCAGTCCACAACATAAAAAAAAAGACATCATTTTTTTCTTGGATGGAGCTCCATTTGTATTGAAATATACTGAAAACCGACGTGAACGCCCGTTTTCAGTATATTCCAATACAAAATTGGCTGTCCACAAAATAAAAAAAAGACATCATTTTTTTCTTAGATCGAGCTCCACTTGTATTGAAATATACTGAAAACCGACGTGAACACCCGTTTTCAGTATATTTCAATACAAAATAGGGCAGTCCACAAAATAAAAAAAAAGACATCATTTTTTTCTTGGATCGAGCTCCACTTGTATTGGAATATACTGAAAACCGACGTGAACACCCGTTTTCAGTATAGTTCAATACAAATAGGGCAGTCCACAAAATAAAAAAAAGACATCATTTCTTTATTGGATCGAGCTCCATTTGTATTGAAATATACTGAAAACGGACTCAAACACCCGTTTTCAATATATTTTAATACAAATTGGCAGTCCACAAAATAAAAAAAAAGACATCATATCTTTCTTGGATCGAGCTCTATTTGTATTGAAATATACTGAAAACCGACTCAAACACCCGTTTTCTGTATATTCCAATACAAATTGGCAGTCCACAAAATAAAAAAAGACATCATTTCTTTCTTGGATGGAGCTCCATTCGTATTGAAATATACTGAAAACCGACGTGAACGCCCGTTTTCAGTATATTTCAATACAAAATAGGGCAGTCCACAAAATAAAAAAAAGACATCATTTTTTTCTTGGATCGAGCTCCACTTGTATTGTAATATACTGAAAACCGACGTGAACGCCCGTTTTCAGTATATTCCAATACAAAATTGGCTGTCCACATAATAAAAAAAAGACATCATATTTTTCTTGGATCGAGCTCCACTTGTATTGTAATATACTGAAAACCGACGTGAACGCCCGTTTTCAGTATATTCCAATACAAAATAGGGCAGTCCACAACATAAAAAAAAGACATCATTTTTTTCTTAGATGGAGCTCCATTTGTATTGAAATATACTGAAAACCGACGTGAACGCCCGTTTTCAGTATATTCCAATACAAAATTGGCTGTCCACAAAATAAAAAAATGACATCATTTTTTTCTTGGATCGAGCTCCACTTGTATTGTAATATACTGAAAACCGACGTGAACGCCCGTTTTCAGTATGTTCCAATACAAAATTGGCAGTCCACAAAATAAAAAAAGACATCATTTTTTTCTTGGATGGACCTCCATTTGTATTTAAATATACTGAAAACCGACGTGAACGCCCGTTTTCAGTATATTCCAATACAAAATTGGGTGTCCACAAAATAAAAAAAAGACATCATTTTTTTCTTGGATGGAGCTCCATTTGTATTGAAATATACTGAAAACCAACGTGAACGCCCGTTTTCAGTATATTCCAATACAAAATTGGTTGTCCACAAAATAAAAAAAAGACATCATTTTTTTCTTGGATCGAGCTCCACTTGTATTGTAATATACTGAAAACCGACGTGAACGCCCGTTTTCAGTATATTCCAATACAAAATTGGGTGTCCACAAAATAAAAAAAGACATCATTTTTTTGTTGGATGGAGCTCCATTTGTATTGAAATATACTGAAAACCAACGTGAACGCCCGTTTTCAGTATATTCCAATACAAAATTCGTTGTCCACAAAATAAAAGAAAGACATCATTTTTTTCTTGGATCGAGCTCCACTTGTATTGTAATATACTGAAAACCGACGTGAACGCCCGTTTTCAGTATATTCCAGTACAAAATAGGGCAGTCCACAACATAAAAAAAGGACATCATTCTTTTCTTGGATGGAGCTCCATTTGTATTGAAATATACTGAAAACCGACGTGAACGCCCGTTTTCAGTATATTCCAATACAAAATTGGCTGTCCACAAAATAAAAAAAAGACATCATTTTTTTCTTGGATCGAGCTCCACTTGTATTGTAATATACTGAAAACCGACGTGAACGCCCGTTTTCAGTATATTCCAATACAAAATTGGCAGTCCACAAAATAAAAAAAGACATCATTTTTTTCTTGGATGGAGCTCCATTTGTATTGAAATATACTGAAAACCGACGTGAACGCTTGTTTTCAGTATATTCCAATACAAAATTGGCTGTCCACAAAATAAAAAAAAGACATCATTTTTTCTTGGATGGAGCTCCATTTGTATTGAAATATACTGAAAACCAACGTGAACGCCCGTTTTCAGTATATTCCAATACAAAATTGGCTGTCCACAAAATAAAAAAAAGACATCATTTTTTTCTTGGATGGAGCTCCATTTGTATTGAAATATACTGAAAACCGACGTGAACGCCCGTTTTAAGTATATTCCAATACAAAATAGGGCAGTCCACAACATAAAAATAAAGACATCATTTTTTTCTTGGATGGAGCTCCATTTGTATTGAAATATACTGAAAACCAACGTGAACGCCCGTTTTCAGTATATTCCAATACAAAATTGGTTGTCCACAAAATAAAAAAAGACATCATTTTTTTCTTGGATCGAGCTCCACTTGTATTGAAATATACTGAAAACCGACGTGAACACCCGTTTTCAGTATATTTCAATACAAAATAGGGCAGTCCACAAAATAAAAAAAAGACATCATTTTTTTCTTGGATCGAGGTCCACTTGTATTGTAATATACTGAAAACCGACGTGAACGCCCGTTTTCAGTATATTCCAATACAAAATTGGCTGTCCACATAATAAAAAATAGACATCATTTTTTTCTTGGATCGAGCTCCACTTGTATTGTAATATACTGAAAACCGACGTGAACGCCCGTTTTCAGTATATTCCAATACAAAATTGGCAGTCCACAAAATAAAAAAAGACATAATTTTTTTCTTGGATGGAGCTCCATTTGTATTGAAATATACTGAAAACCGACGTGAACGCCCGTTTTCAGTATATTCCAATACAAAATTGGCTGTCCACAAAATAAAAAAAAGACATCATTTTTTCTTGGATGGAGCTCCATTTGTATTGAAATATACTGAAAACCGACGTGAACGCCCGTTTTCAGTATATTCCAATACAAAATAGGGCAGTCCACAACATAAAAAAAAGACATCATTTTTTTCTTGGATGGAGCTCCATTTGTATTGAAATATACTGAAAACCAACGTGAATGCCCGTTTTCAGTATATTCCAATACAAAATTGGTTGTCCACAAAATAAAAAAAGACATCATTTTTTTCTTGGATCGAGCTCCACTTGTATTGAAATATACTGAAAACCGACGTGAACACCCGTTTTCAGTATATTTCAATACAAAATAGGGCAGTCCACAAAATAAAAAAAAGACATCATTTTTTTCTTGGATCGAGGTCCACTTGTATTGTAATATACTGAAAACCGACGTGAACGCCCGTTTTCAGTATATTCCAATACAAAATTGGCTGTCCACATAATAAAAAATAGACATCATTTTTTTCTTGGATCGAGCTCCACTTGTATTGTAATATACTGAAAACCGACGTGAACGCCCGTTTTCAGTATATTCCAATACAAAATTGGCAGTCCACAAAATAAAAAAAGACATAATTTTTTTCTTGGATGGAGCTCCATTTGTATTGAAATATACTGAAAACCGACGTGAACGCCCGTTTTCAGTATATTCCAATACAAAATTGGCTGTCCACAAAATAAAAAAAAGACATCATTTTTTTCTTAGATCGAGCTCCACTTGTATTGAAATATACTGAAAACCGACGTGAACACCCGTTTTCAGTATATTTCAATACAAAATAGGGCAGTCCACAAAATAAAAAAAAAGACATCATTTTTTTCTTGGATCGAGCTCCACTTGTATTGGAATATACTGAAAACCGACGTGAACACCCGTTTTCAGTATAGTTCAATACAAATAGGGCAGTCCACAAAATAAAAAAAAGACATCATTTCTTTATTGGATCGAGCTCCATTTGTATTGAAATATACTGAAAACGGACTCAAACACCCGTTTTCAATATATTTTAATACAAATTGGCAGTCCACAAAATAAAAAAAAAGACATCATATCTTTCTTGGATCGAGCTCTATTTGTATTGAAATATACTGAAAACCGACTCAAACACCCGTTTTCTGTATATTCCAATACAAATTGGCAGTCCACAAAATAAAAAAAGACATCATTTCTTTCTTGGATGGAGCTCCATTCGTATTGAAATATACTGAAAACCGACGTGAACGCCCGTTTTCAGTATATTTCAATACAAAATAGGGCAGTCCACAAAATAAAAAAAAGACATCATTTTTTTCTTGGATCGAGCTCCACTTGTATTGTAATATACTGAAAACCGACGTGAACGCCCGTTTTCAGTATATTCCAATACAAAATTGGCTGTCCACATAATAAAAAAAAGACATCATATTTTTCTTGGATCGAGCTCCACTTGTATTGTAATATACTGAAAACCGACGTGAACGCCCGTTTTCAGTATATTCCAATACAAAATAGGGCAGTCCACAACATAAAAAAAAGACATCATTTTTTTCTTAGATGGAGCTCCATTTGTATTGAAATATACTGAAAACCGACGTGAACGCCCGTTTTCAGTATATTCCAATACAAAATTGGCTGTCCACAAAATAAAAAAATGACATCATTTTTTTCTTGGATCGAGCTCCACTTGTATTGTAATATACTGAAAACCGACGTGAACGCCCGTTTTCAGTATGTTCCAATACAAAATTGGCAGTCCACAAAATAAAAAAAGACATCATTTTTTTCTTGGATGGACCTCCATTTGTATTTAAATATACTGAAAACCGACGTGAACGCCCGTTTTCAGTATATTCCAATACAAAATTGGGTGTCCACAAAATAAAAAAAAGACATCATTTTTTTCTTGGATGGAGCTCCATTTGTATTGAAATATACTGAAAACCAACGTGAACGCCCGTTTTCAGTATATTCCAATACAAAATTGGTTGTCCACAAAATAAAAAAAAGACATCATTTTTTTCTTGGATCGAGCTCCACTTGTATTGTAATATACTGAAAACCGACGTGAACGCCCGTTTTCAGTATATTCCAATACAAAATTGGGTGTCCACAAAATAAAAAAAGACATCATTTTTTTGTTGGATGGAGCTCCATTTGTATTGAAATATACTGAAAACCAACGTGAACGCCCGTTTTCAGTATATTCCAATACAAAATTCGTTGTCCACAAAATAAAAGAAAGACATCATTTTTTTCTTGGATCGAGCTCCACTTGTATTGTAATATACTGAAAACCGACGTGAACGCCCGTTTTCAGTATATTCCAGTACAAAATAGGGCAGTCCACAACATAAAAAAAGGACATCATTCTTTTCTTGGATGGAGCTCCATTTGTATTGAAATATACTGAAAACCGACGTGAACGCCCGTTTTCAGTATATTCCAATACAAAATTGGCTGTCCACAAAATAAAAAAAAGACATCATTTTTTTCTTGGATCGAGCTCCACTTGTATTGTAATATACTGAAAACCGACGTGAACGCCCGTTTTCAGTATATTCCAATACAAAATTGGCAGTCCACAAAATAAAAAAAGACATCATTTTTTTCTTGGATGGAGCTCCATTTGTATTGAAATATACTGAAAACCGACGTGAACGCTTGTTTTCAGTATATTCCAATACAAAATTGGCTGTCCACAAAATAAAAAAAAGACATCATTTTTTCTTGGATGGAGCTCCATTTGTATTGAAATATACTGAAAACCAACGTGAACGCCCGTTTTCAGTATATTCCAATACAAAATTGGCTGTCCACAAAATAAAAAAAAGACATCATTTTTTTCTTGGATGGAGCTCCATTTGTATTGAAATATACTGAAAACCGACGTGAACGCCCGTTTTAAGTATATTCCAATACAAAATAGGGCAGTCCACAACATAAAAATAAAGACATCATTTTTTTCTTGGATGGAGCTCCATTTGTATTGAAATATACTGAAAACCAACGTGAACGCCCGTTTTCAGTATATTCCAATACAAAATTGGTTGTCCACAAAATAAAAAAAGACATCATTTTTTTCTTGGATCGAGCTCCACTTGTATTGAAATATACTGAAAACCGACGTGAACACCCGTTTTCAGTATATTTCAATACAAAATAGGGCAGTCCACAAAATAAAAAAAAGACATCATTTTTTTCTTGGATCGAGGTCCACTTGTATTGTAATATACTGAAAACCGACGTGAACGCCCGTTTTCAGTATATTCCAATACAAAATTGGCTGTCCACATAATAAAAAATAGACATCATTTTTTTCTTGGATCGAGCTCCACTTGTATTGTAATATACTGAAAACCGACGTGAACGCCCGTTTTCAGTATATTCCAATACAAAATTGGCAGTCCACAAAATAAAAAAAGACATAATTTTTTTCTTGGATGGAGCTCCATTTGTATTGAAATATACTGAAAACCGACGTGAACGCCCGTTTTCAGTATATTCCAATACAAAATTGGCTGTCCACAAAATAAAAAAAAGACATCATTTTTTCTTGGATGGAGCTCCATTTGTATTGAAATATACTGAAAACCGACGTGAACGCCCGTTTTCAGTATATTCCAATACAAAATAGGGCAGTCCACAACATAAAAAAAAGACATCATTTTTTTCTTGGATGGAGCTCCATTTGTATTGAAATATACTGAAAACCAACGTGAATGCCCGTTTTCAGTATATTCCAATACAAAATTGGTTGTCCACAAAATAAAAAAAAGACATCATTTTTTTCTTGGATCGAGCTCCACTTGTATTGTAATATACTGAAAACCGATGTGAACGCCCGTTTTCAGTATATTCCAATACAAAATAGGGCAGTCCACAACATAAAAAAAAGACATCTTTTTTTTTTTAAATGGAGCTCCATTTGTATTGAAATATACTGAAAACCGACGTGAACGCCCGTTTTCAGTATATTCCAATACAAAATTGGCTGTCCACAAAATAAAAAAATGACATCATTTTTTTCTTGGATCGAGCTCCACTTGTATTGTAATATACTGAAAACCGACGTGAACGCCCGTTTTCAGTATATTCCAATACAAAATTGGCAGTCCACAAAATAAAAAAAGACATCATTTTTTTCTTGGATGGAGCTCCATTTGTATTTAAATATACTGAAAATCGACGTGATCGCCCGTTTTCAGTATATTCCAATACAAAATTGGGTGTCCACAAAATAAAAAAAAGACATCATTTTTTTCTTGGATGGAGCTTCATTTGAATTGAAATATACTGAAAACCAACGTGAACGCCCGTTTTCAGTATATTCCAATACAAAATTGGTTGTCCACAAAATAAAAAAAAGACATCATTTTTTTCTTGGATCGAGCTCCACTTGTATTGTAATATACTGAAAACCGACGTGAACGCCCGTTTTTAGTATATTCCAATACAAAATAGGGCAGTCCACAACATAAAAATAAAGACATCATTTTTTTCTTGGATGGAGCTCCATTTGTATTGAAATATACTGAAAACCAACGTGAACGCCCGTTTTCAGTATATTCCAATACAAAATTGGTTGTCCACAAAATAAAAAAAGACATCATTTTTTTCTTGGATCGAGCTCCACTTGTATTGTAATATACTGAAAACCGACGTGAACGCCCGTTTTCAGTATATTCCAATACAAAATTGGCAGTCCACAAAATAAAAAAAGACATAATTTTTTTCTTGGATGGAGCTCCATTTGTATTGAAATATACTGAAAACCGACGTGAACGCCCGTTTTCAGTATATTCCAATACAAAATTGGCTGTCCACAAAATAAAAAAAAGACATCATTTTTTCTTGGATGGAGCTCCATTTGTATTGAAATATACTGAAAACCGACGTGAACGCCCGTTTTCAGTATATTCCAATACAAAATAGGGCAGTCCACAACATAAAAAAAAGACATCGTTTTTTCTTGGATGGAGCTCCATTTGTATTGAAATATACTGAAAACCAACGTGAACGCCCGTTTTCAGTATATTCCAATACAAAATTGGCTGTCCACAAAATAAAAAAAAGACATCATTTTTTCTTGGATGGAGCTCCATTTGTATTGAAATATACTGAAAACCGACGTGAACGCCCGTTTTCAGTATATTCCAATACAAAATAGGGCAGTCCACAACATAAAAAAAAAGACATCATTTTTTTCTTGGATGGAGCTCCATTTGTATTGAAATATACTGAAAACCGACGTGAACGCCCGTTTTCAGTATATTCCAATACAAAATTGGCTGTCCACAAAATAAAAAAAAGACATCATTTTTTTCTTAGATCGAGCTCCACTTGTATTGAAATATACTGAAAACCGACGTGAACACCCGTTTTCAGTATATTTCAATACAAAATAGGGCAGTCCACAAAATAAAAAAAAAGACATCATTTTTTTCTTGGATCGAGCTCCACTTGTATTGGAATATACTGAAAACCGACGTGAACACCCGTTTTCAGTATAGTTCAATACAAATAGGGCAGTCCACAAAATAAAAAAAAGACATCATTTCTTTATTGGATCGAGCTCCATTTGTATTGAAATATACTGAAAACGGACTCAAACACCCGTTTTCAATATATTTTAATACAAATTGGCAGTCCACAAAATAAAAAAAAAGACATCATATCTTTCTTGGATCGAGCTCTATTTGTATTGAAATATACTGAAAACCGACTCAAACACCCGTTTTCTGTATATTCCAATACAAATTGGCAGTCCACAAAATAAAAAAAGACATCATTTCTTTCTTGGATGGAGCTCCATTCGTATTGAAATATACTGAAAACCGACGTGAACGCCCGTTTTCAGTATATTTCAATACAAAATAGGGCAGTCCACAAAATAAAAAAAAGACATCATTTTTTTCTTGGATCGAGCTCCACTTGTATTGTAATATACTGAAAACCGACGTGAACGCCCGTTTTCAGTATATTCCAATACAAAATTGGCTGTCCACATAATAAAAAAAAGACATCATATTTTTCTTGGATCGAGCTCCACTTGTATTGTAATATACTGAAAACCGACGTGAACGCCCGTTTTCAGTATATTCCAATACAAAATAGGGCAGTCCACAACATAAAAAAAAGACATCATTTTTTTCTTAGATGGAGCTCCATTTGTATTGAAATATACTGAAAACCGACGTGAACGCCCGTTTTCAGTATATTCCAATACAAAATTGGCTGTCCACAAAATAAAAAAATGACATCATTTTTTTCTTGGATCGAGCTCCACTTGTATTGTAATATACTGAAAACCGACGTGAACGCCCGTTTTCAGTATGTTCCAATACAAAATTGGCAGTCCACAAAATAAAAAAAGACATCATTTTTTTCTTGGATGGACCTCCATTTGTATTTAAATATACTGAAAACCGACGTGAACGCCCGTTTTCAGTATATTCCAATACAAAATTGGGTGTCCACAAAATAAAAAAAAGACATCATTTTTTTCTTGGATGGAGCTCCATTTGTATTGAAATATACTGAAAACCAACGTGAACGCCCGTTTTCAGTATATTCCAATACAAAATTGGTTGTCCACAAAATAAAAAAAAGACATCATTTTTTTCTTGGATCGAGCTCCACTTGTATTGTAATATACTGAAAACCGACGTGAACGCCCGTTTTCAGTATATTCCAATACAAAATTGGGTGTCCACAAAATAAAAAAAGACATCATTTTTTTGTTGGATGGAGCTCCATTTGTATTGAAATATACTGAAAACCAACGTGAACGCCCGTTTTCAGTATATTCCAATACAAAATTCGTTGTCCACAAAATAAAAGAAAGACATCATTTTTTTCTTGGATCGAGCTCCACTTGTATTGTAATATACTGAAAACCGACGTGAACGCCCGTTTTCAGTATATTCCAGTACAAAATAGGGCAGTCCACAACATAAAAAAAGGACATCATTCTTTTCTTGGATGGAGCTCCATTTGTATTGAAATATACTGAAAACCGACGTGAACGCCCGTTTTCAGTATATTCCAATACAAAATTGGCTGTCCACAAAATAAAAAAAAGACATCATTTTTTTCTTGGATCGAGCTCCACTTGTATTGTAATATACTGAAAACCGACGTGAACGCCCGTTTTCAGTATATTCCAATACAAAATTGGCAGTCCACAAAATAAAAAAAGACATCATTTTTTTCTTGGATGGAGCTCCATTTGTATTGAAATATACTGAAAACCGACGTGAACGCTTGTTTTCAGTATATTCCAATACAAAATTGGCTGTCCACAAAATAAAAAAAAGACATCATTTTTTCTTGGATGGAGCTCCATTTGTATTGAAATATACTGAAAACCAACGTGAACGCCCGTTTTCAGTATATTCCAATACAAAATTGGCTGTCCACAAAATAAAAAAAAGACATCATTTTTTTCTTGGATGGAGCTCCATTTGTATTGAAATATACTGAAAACCGACGTGAACGCCCGTTTTAAGTATATTCCAATACAAAATAGGGCAGTCCACAACATAAAAAAAAGACATCATTTTTTTCTTGGATGGAGCTCCATTTGTATTGAAATATACTGAAAACCGACGTGAACGCCCGTTTTCAGTATATTCCAATACAAAATTGGCAGTCCACAAAATAAAAAAAGACATCATTTTTTTCTTGGATGGAGCTCCATTTGTATTGAAATATACTGAAAACCGGCGTGAACGCTTGTTTTCAGTATATTCCAATACAAAATTGGCTGTCCACAAAATAAAAAAAAGACATCATTTTTTCTTGGATGGAGCTCCATTTGTATTGAAATATACTGAAAACCAACGTGAACGCCCGTTTTCAGTATATTCCAATACAAAATTGGCTGTCCACAAAATAAAAAAAAGACATCATTTTTTTCTTGGATGGAGCTCCATTTGTATTGAAATATACTGAAAACCGACGTGAACGCCCGTTTTAAGTATATTCCAATACAAAATAGGGCAGTCCACAACATAAAAAAAAGACATCATTTTTTTCTTGGATGGAGCTCCACTTGTATTGAAATATACTGAAAACCGACGTGAACACCCGTTTTCAGTATATTTCAATACAAAATAGGGCAGTCCACAAAATAAAAAAAAGACATAATTTTTTTCTTGGATCGAGCTCCACTTGTATTGGAATATACTGAAAACCGACGTGAACACCCGTTTTCAGTATAGTTCAATACAAATAGGGCAGTCCACAAAATAAAAAAAAGACATCATTTCTTTCTTGGATCGAGCTCCATTTGTATTGGAATATACTGAAAACCGATTCAAACGCCCGTTTTCAGTATATTTCAATACAAATAGGGCAGTCCACAAAATAAAAAAAAGACATCATTTCTTTCTTGGATCGAGCTCCATTTGTATTGAAATATACTGAAAACCGACTCAAACACCCGTTTTCTGTATATTCCAATACAAATTGGCAGTCCACAAAATAAAAAAAAGACATCATTTCTTTCTTGGATGGAGCTCCATTTGTATTGAAATATACTGAAAACCGACGTGAACGCCCGTTTTCAGTATATTCCAATACAAAATTGGCTGTCCACAAAATAAAAAAAAGACATCATTTTTTCTTGGATGGAGCTCCATTTGTATTAAAATATACTGAAAACCGATGTGAACGCCCGTTTTCAGTATATTCCAATACAAAATAGGGCAGTCCACAACATAAAAAAAAGACATCATTTTTTTCTTGGATGGAGCTCCATTTGTATTGAAATATACTGAAAACCAACGTGAACGCCCGTTTTCAGTATATTCCAATAAAAAATTGGTTGGCCACAAAATAAAAAAAAGACATAATTTTTTTCTTGGATCGAGCTCCACTTGTATTGTAATATACTGAAAACCGACGTGAACGCCCGTTTTCAGTATATTCCAATACAAAATAGGGCAGTCCACAACATAAAAAAAAGACATCATTTTTTTCTTGGATGGAGCTCCATTTGTATTGAAATATACTGAAAACCAACATGAACGCCCGTTTTCAGTATATTCCAATACAAAATTGGTTGTCCACAAAATTAAAAAAAGATATCATTTTTTTCTTGGATCGAGCTCCACTTGTATTGAAATATACTGAAAACCGACGTGAACACCCGTTTTCAGTATATTCCAATACAAAATTGGCAGTCCACAAAATAAAAAAAGACAATTTTTTTCTTGGATGGAGCTCCATTTGTATTGAAATATACTGAAAACCGACGTGAACGCCCGTTTTCAGTATATTCAAATACAAAATTGGCTGTCCACAAAATAAAAAAAAAGACATCATTTTTTCTTGGATGGAGCTCCATTTGTATTGAAATATACTGAAAACCGACGTGAACGCCCCTTTTCAGTATATTCCAATACAAAATAGGACAGTCCACAAAATTAAAAAAAGATATCATTTTTTTCTTGGATCGAGCTCCACTTGTATTGAAATATACTGAAAACCGACGTGAACACCCGTTTTCAGTATATTTCAATACAAAATAGGGCAGTCCACAAAATAAAAAAAAGACATCATTTTTTTCTTGGATCGAGCTCCACTTGTATTGTAATATACTGAAAACCGACGTGAACGCCCGTTTTCAGTATATTCCAATACAAAATTGGCTGTCCACATAATAAAAAAAAGACATCATTTTTTTCTTGGATCGAGCTCCACTTGTATTGTAATATACTGAAAACCGACGTGAACGCCCGTTTTCAGTATATTCCAATACAAAATTGGCAGTCCACAAAATAAAAAAAGACATCATTTTTTTCTTGGATGGAGCTCCATTTGTATTGAAATATACTGAAAACCGACGTGAACGCCCGTTTTCAGTATATTCCAATACAAAATTGGCTGTCCACAAAATAAAAAAAAGACATCATTTTTTCTTGGATGGAGCTCCATTTGTATTGAAATATACTGAAAACCGACGTGAACGCCCGTTTTCAGTATATTCCAATACAAAATAGGGCAGTCCACAACATAAAAAAAAGACATCATTTTTTTCTTGGATGGAGCTCCATTTGTATTGAAATATACTGAAAACCAACGTGAACGCCCGTTTTCAGTATATTCCAATACAAAATTGGTTGTCCACAAAATAAAAAAAAGACATCATTTTTTTCTTGGATCGAGCTCCACTTGTATTGTAATATACTGAAAACCGACGTGAACGCCCGTTTTCAGTATATTCCAATACAAAATAGGGCAGTCCACAACATAAAAAAGGACATCATTTTTTCTTGGATGGAGCTCCATTTGTATTGAAATATACTGAAAACCAACGAGAACGCCCGTTTTCAGTATATTCCAATACAAAATTGGTTGTCCACAAAATAAAAAAAAGACATCATTTTTTTCTTGGATCGAGCTCCACTTGTATTGTAATATACTGAAAACCGACGTGAACGCCCGTTTTCAGTATATTCCAATACAAAATAGGGCAGTCCACAACATAAAAAAAAGACATCATTTTTTTCTTAGATGGAGCTCCATTTGTATTGAAATATACTGAAAACCGACGTGAACGCCCGTTTTCAGTATATTCCAATACAAAATTGGCTGTCCACAAAATAAAAAAATGACATCATTTTTTTCTTGGATCGAGCTCCACTTGTATTGTAATATACTGAAAACCGACGTGAACGCCCGTTTTCAGTATATTCCAATACAAAATTGGCAGTCCACAAAATAAAAAAAGACATCATTTTTTTCTTGGATGGAGCTCCACTTGTATTGTAATATACTGAAAACCGACGTGAACGCCCGTTTTCAGTATATTCCAATACAAAATAGGGCAGTCCACAACATAAAAATAAAGACATCATTTTTTTCTTGGATGGAGCTCCATTTGTATTGAAATATACTGAAAACCGACGTGAACACCCGTTTTCAGTATATTCCAATACAAAATTGGCTGTCCACAAAATAAAAAAAAGACATCATTTTTTTCTTGGATCGAGCTCCACTTGTATTGTAATATACTGAAAACCGACGTGAACGCCCGTTTTCAGTATATTCCAATACAAAATTGGCAGTCCACAAAATAAAAAAAGACATCATTTTTTTCTTGGATGGAGCTCCATTTGTATTGAAATATACTGAAAACCGACGTGAACGCCCGTTTTCAGTATATTCCAATACAAAATTGGCTGTCCACAAAATAAAAAAAGACATCATTTTTTCTTGGATGGAGCTCCATTTGTATTGAAATATACTGAAAACCGACGTGAACGCCCGTTTTCAGTATATACCAATACAAAATAGGGCAGTCCACAACATAAAAAAAAGACATCATTTTTTTCTTGGATCGAGCTCCACTTGTATTGTAATATACTGAAAACCGACGTGAACGCCCGTTTTCAGTATATTCCAATACAAAATTGGCTGTCCACATAATAAAAAAAAGACATCATTTTTTTCTTGGATCGAGCTCCACTTGTATTGTAATATACTGAAAACCGACGTGAACGCCCGTTTTCAGTATATTCCAATACAAAATTGGCAGTCCACAAAATAAAAAAAGACATCATTTTTTTCTTGGATGGAGCTCCATTTGTATTGAAATATACTGAAAACCGACGTGAACGCCCGTTTTCAGTATATTCCAATACAAAATTGGCTGTCCACAAAATAAAAAAAAGACATCATTTTTTCTTGGATGGAGCTCCATTTGTATTGAAATATACTGAAAACCGACGTGAACGCCCGTTTTCAGTATATTCCAATACAAAATAGGGCAGTCCACAACATAAAAAAAAGACATCATTTTTTTCTTGGATGGAGCTCCATTTGTATTGAAATATACTGAAAACCAACGTGAACGCCCGTTTTCAGTATATTCCAATACAAAATTGGTTGTCCACAAAATAAAAAAAAGACATCATTTTTTTCTTGGATCGAGCTCCACTTGTATTGTAATATACTGAAAACCGACGTGAACGCCCGTTTTCAGTATATTCCAATACAAAATAGGGCAGTCCACAACATAAAAAAGGACATCATTTTTTCTTGGATGGAGCTCCATTTGTATTGAAATATACTGAAAACCAACGAGAACGCCCGTTTTCAGTATATTCCAATACAAAATTGGTTGTCCACAAAATAAAAAAAAGACATCATTTTTTTCTTGGATCGAGCTCCACTTGTATTGTAATATACTGAAAACCGACGTGAACGCCCGTTTTCAGTATATTCCAATACAAAATAGGGCAGTCCACAACATAAAAAAAAGACATCATTTTTTTCTTAGATGGAGCTCCATTTGTATTGAAATATACTGAAAACCGACGTGAACGCCCGTTTTCAGTATATTCCAATACAAAATTGGCTGTCCACAAAATAAAAAAATGACATCATTTTTTTCTTGGATCGAGCTCCACTTGTATTGTAATATACTGAAAACCGACGTGAACGCCCGTTTTCAGTATATTCCAATACAAAATTGGCAGTCCACAAAATAAAAAAAGACATCATTTTTTTCTTGGATGGAGCTCCACTTGTATTGTAATATACTGAAAACCGACGTGAACGCCCGTTTTCAGTATATTCCAATACAAAATAGGGCAGTCCACAACATAAAAATAAAGACATCATTTTTTTCTTGGATGGAGCTCCATTTGTATTGAAATATACTGAAAACCGACGTGAACACCCGTTTTCAGTATATTCCAATACAAAATTGGCTGTCCACAAAATAAAAAAAAGACATCATTTTTTTCTTGGATCGAGCTCCACTTGTATTGTAATATACTGAAAACCGACGTGAACGCCCGTTTTCAGTATATTCCAATACAAAATTGGCAGTCCACAAAATAAAAAAAGACATCATTTTTTTCTTGGATGGAGCTCCATTTGTATTGAAATATACTGAAAACCGACGTGAACGCCCGTTTTCAGTATATTCCAATACAAAATTGGCTGTCCACAAAATAAAAAAAGACATCATTTTTTCTTGGATGGAGCTCCATTTGTATTGAAATATACTGAAAACCGACGTGAACGCCCGTTTTCAGTATATACCAATACAAAATAGGGCAGTCCACAACATAAAAAAAAAGACATCATTTTTTCTTGGATGGAGCTCCATTTGTATTGAAATATACTGAAAACCAACGTGAACGCCCGTTTTCAGTATATTCCAATACAAAATTGGCTGTCCACAAAATAAAAAAAAGACATCATTTTTTTCTTGGATGGAGCTCCATTTGTATTGAAATATACTGAAAACCGACGTGAACGCCCGTTTTCAGTATATTCCAATACAAAATAGGGCAGTCCACAACATAAAAAAAAAGACATCATTTTTTTCTTGGATGGAGCTCCATTTGTATTGAAATATACTGAAAACCGACGTGAACGCCCGTTTTCAGTATATTCCAATACAAAATTGGCTGTCCACAAAATAAAAAAAAGACATCATTTTTTTCTTGGATCGAGCTCCACTTGTATTGAAATATACTGAAAACCGACGTGAACGCCCGTTTTCAGTATATTTCAATACAAAATAGGGCAGTCCACAAAATAAAAAAAAAGACATCATTTTTTTCTTGGTTCGAGCTCCACTTGTATTGGACTATACTGAAAACCGACGTGAACACCCGTTTTCAGTATAGTTCAATACAAATAGGGCAGTCCACAAAATAAAAAAAAGACATCGTTTCTTTCTTGGATCGAGCTCGATTTGTATTGGAATATACTGAAAACCGACTCAAACGCCCGTTTTCAGTATATTTCTATACAAATAGGGCAGTCCACAATATAAAAAAAAGACATCATTTCTTTCTTGGATCGAGCTCCATTTGTATTGAAATATACTGAAAACCGACTCAAACACCCGTTTTCAGTATATTTTAATACAAATTGGCAGTCCACAAAATAAAAAAAAAAGACATCATTTCTTTCTTGGATCGAGCTCTATTTGTATTGAAATATACTGAAAACCGACTCAAACACCCGTTTTCTGTATATTCCAATACAAATTGGCAGTCCACAAAATAAAAAAAAGACATCATTTCTTTCTTGGATGGAGCTCCATTTGTATTGAAATATACTGAAAACCGACGTGAACGCCCGTTTTCAGTATATTCCAATACAAAATTGGCTGTCCACAAAATAAAAAAAAGACATCATTTTTTCTTGGATGGAGCTCCATTTGTATTAAAATATACTGAAAACCGATGTGAACGCCCGTTTTCAGTATATTCCAATACAAAATTGGTTGTCCACAAAATAAAAAAAGACATCATTTTTTCTTGGATGGAGCTCCATTTGTATTGAAATATACTGAAAACCGACGTGAACGCCCCTTTTCAGTATATTCCAATACAAAATAGGGCAGTCCACAACATAAAAAAAAGACATCATTTTTTTCTTGGATGGAGCTCCATTTGTATTGAAATATACTGAAAACCAACGTGAACGCCCGTTTTCAGTATATTCCAATACAAAATTGGTTGTCCACAAAATTAAAAAAAGATATCATTTTTTTCTTGGATCGAGCTCCACTTGTATTGAAATATACTGAAAACCGACGTGAACACCCGTTTTCAGTATATATCAATACAAAATAGGGCAGTCCACAAAATAAAAAAAAGACATCATTTTTTTCTTGGATCGAGCTCCACTTGTATTGTAATATACTGAAAACCGACGTGAACGCCCGTTTTCAGTATATTCGAATACAAAATTGGCTGTCCACATAATAAAAAATAGACATCATTTTTTTCTTGGATCGAGCTCCACTTGTATTGTAATATACTGAAAACCGACGTGAACGCCCGTTTTCAGTATATTCCAATACAAAATTGGCAGTCCACAAAATAAAAAAAGACATAATTTTTTTCTTGGATGGAGCTCCATTTGTATTGAAATATACTGAAAACCGACGTGAACGCCCGTTTTCAGTATATTCCAATACAAAATTGGCTGTCCACAAAATAAAAAAAAGACATCATTTTTTCTTGGATGGAGCTCCATTTGTATTGAAATATACTGAAAACCGACGTGAACGCCCGTTTTCAGTATATTCCAATACAAAATAGGGCAGTCCACAACATAAAAAAAAGACATCATTTTTTTCTTGGATGGAGCTCCATTTGTATTGAAATATACTGAAAACCAACGTGAATGCCCGTTTTCAGTATATTCCAATACAAAATTGGTTGTCCACAAAATAAAAAAAAGACATCATTTTTTTCTTGGATCGAGCTCCACTTGTATTGTAATATACTGAAAACCGACGTGAACGCCCGTTTTCAGTATATTCCAATACAAAATAGGGCAGTCGACAACATAAAAAAAAGACATAATTTTTTTTTAAATGGAGCTCCATTTGTATTGAAATATACTGAAAACCGACGTGAACGCCCGTTTTCAGTATATTCCAATACAAAATTGGCTGTCCACAAAATAAAAAAATGACATCATTTTATTCTTGGATCGAGCTCCACTTGTATTGTAATATACTGAAAACCAACGTGAACGCCCGTTTTCAGTATATTCCAATACAAAATTGGTTGTCCACAAAATAAAAAAAAGACATCATTTTTTTCTTGGATCGAGCTCCACTTGTATTGTAATATACTGAAAACCGACGTGAACGCCCGTTTTTAGTATATTCCAATACAAAATAGGGCAGTCCACAACATAAAAATAAAGACATCATTTTTTTCTTGGATGGAGCTCCATTTGTATTGAAATATACTGAAAACCAACGTGAACGCCCGTTTTCAGTATATTCCAATACAAAATTGGTTGTCCACAAAATAAAAAAAAGACATCATTTTTTTCTTGGATCGAGCTCCACTTGTATTGTAATATACTGAAAACCGACGTGAACGCCCGTTTTCAGTATATTCCAATACAAAATAGGGCAGTCCACAACATAAAAAAAGGACATCATTCTTTTCTTGGATGGAGCTCCATTTGTATTGAAATATACTGAAAACCGACGTGAACGCCCGTTTTCAGTATATTCCAATACAAAATTGGCTGTCCACAAAATAAAAAAAAGACATCATTTTTTTCTTGGATCGAGCTCCACTTGTATTGTAATATACTGAAAACCGACGTGAACGCCCGTTTTCAGTATATTCCAATACAAAATTGGCAGTCCACAAAATAAAAAAAGACATAATTTTTTTCTTGGATGGAGCTCCATTTGTATTGAAATATACTGAAAACCGACGTGAACGCCCGTTTTCAGTATATTCCAATACAAAATTGGCTGTCCACAAAATAAAAAAAAGACATCATTTTTTCTTGGATGGAGCTCCATTTGTATTGAAATATACTGAAAACCGACGTGAACGCCCGTTTTCAGTATATTCCAATACAAAATAGGGCAGTCCACAACATAAAAAAAAGACATCGTTTTTTCTTGGATGGAGCTCCATTTGTATTGAAATATACTGAAAACCAACGTGAACGCCCGTTTTCAGTATATTCCAATACAAAATAGGGCAGTCCACAACATAAAAAAAAGACATCATTTTTTTCTTGGATGGAGCTCCATTTGTATTGAAATATACTGAAAACCAACGTGAATGCCCGTTTTCAGTATATTCCAATACAAAATTGGTTGTCCACAAAATAAAAAAAAGACATCATTTTTTTCTTGGATCGAGCTCCACTTGTATTGTAATATACTGAAAACCGACGTGAACGCCCGTTTTCAGTATATTCCAATACAAAATAGGGCAGTCCACAACATAAAAAAAGACATAATTTTTTTTTTAAATGGAGCTCCATTTGTATTGAAATATACTGAAAACCGACGTGAACGCCCGTTTTCAGTATATTCCAATACAAAATTGGCTGTCCACAAAATAAAAAAATGACATCATTTTATTCTTGGATCGAGCTCCACTTGTATTGTAATATACTGAAAACCAACGTGAACGCCCGTTTTCAGTATATTCCAATACAAAATTGGTTGTCCACAAAATAAAAAAAAGACATCATTTTTTTCTTGGATCGAGCTCCACTTGTATTGTAATATACTGAAAACCGACGTGAACGCCCGTTTTTAGTATATTCCAATACAAAATAGGGCAGTCCACAACATAAAAATAAAGACATCATTTTTTTCTTGGATGGAGCTCCATTTGTATTGAAATATACTGAAAACCAACGTGAACGCCCGTTTTCAGTATATTCCAATACAAAATTGGTTGTCCACAAAATAAAAAAAAGACATCATTTTTTTCTTGGATCGAGCTCCACTTGTATTGTAATATACTGAAAACCGACTCAAACACCCGTTTTCTGTATATTCCAATACAAATTGGCAGTCCACAAAATAAAAAAAGACATCATTTCTTTCTTGGATGGAGCTCCATTCGTATTGAAATATACTGAAAACCGACGTGAACGCCCGTTTTCAGTATATTCCAATACAAAATTGGCTGTCCACATAATAAAAAAAAGTCATCATATTTTTCTTGGATCGAGCTCCACTTGTATTGTAATATACTGAAAACCGACGTGAACTCCCGTTTTCAGTATATTCCAATACAAAATTGGCAGTCCACAAAATAAAAAAAGACATCATTTTTTTCTTGGATGGAGCTCCATTTGTATTAAAATATACTGAAAACCGACGTGAACGCCCGTTTTCAGTATATTCCAATACAAAATTGGCTGTCCACAAAATAAAAAAAAGACATCATTTTTTCTTGAATGGAGCTCCATTTGTATTGAAATATACTGAAAACCGACGTGAACGCCCGTTTTCAGTATATTCCAATACAAAATAGGGCAGTCCACAACATAAAAAAAAGACATCATTTTTTTCTTGGATGGAGCTCCATTTGTATTGAAATATACTGAAAACCAACGTGAACGCCCGTTTTCAGTATATTCCAATACAAAATTGGTTGTCCACAAAATAAAAAAAAGACATCATTTTTTTCTTGGATGGAGCTCCATTTGTATTGAAATATACTGAAAACCAACGTGAATGCCCGTTTTCAGTATATTCCAATACAAAATTGGTTGTCCACAAAATAAAAAAAAGACATCATTTTTTTCTTCGATCGAGCTCCACTTGTATTGTAATATACTGAAAACCGACGTGAACGCCCGTTTTCAGTATATTCCAATACAAAATTGGCAGTCCACAAAATAAAAAAAGACATAATTTTTTTCTTGGATGGAGCTCCATTTGTATTGAAATATACTGAAAACCGACGTGAACGCCCGTTTTCAGTATATTCCAATACAAAATTGGCTGTCCACAAAATAAAAAAAAGACATCATTTTTTCTTGGATGGAGCTCCATTTGTATTGAAATATACTGAAAACCAACGTGAATGCCCGTTTTCAGTATATTCCAATACAAAATTGGTTGTCCACAAAATAAAAAAAAGACATCATTTTTTTCTTGGATCGAGCTCCACTTGTATTGTAATATACTGAAAACCGACGTGAACGCCCGTTTTCAGTATATTCCAATACAAAATAGGGCAGTCCACAACATAAAAAAAAGACATCATTTTTTTTTAAATGGAGCTCCATTTGTATTGAAATATACTGAAAACCGACGTGAACGCCCGTTTTCAGTATATTCCAATACAAAATTGGCTGTCCACAAAATAAAAAAATGACATCATTTTATTCTTGGATCGAGCTCCACTTGTATTGTAATATACTGAAAACCGACGTGAACGCCCGTTTTCAGTATATTCCAATACAAAATTGGCAGTCCACAAAATAAAAAAAGACATCATTTTTTTCTTGGATGGAGCTCCATTTGTATTTAAATATACTGAAAACCGACGTGAACGCCCGTTTTCAGTATATTCCAATACAAAATTGGGTGTCCACAAAATAAAAAAAAGACATCATTTTTTTCTTGGATGGAGCTTCATTTGTATTGAAATATACTGAAAACCAACGTGAACGCCCGTTTTCAGTATATTCCAATACAAAATTGGTTGTCCACAAAATAAAAAAAAGACATCATTTTTTTCTTGGATCGAGCTCCACTTGTATTGTAATATACTGAAAACCGACGTGAACGCCCGTTTTTAGTATATTCCAATACAAAATAGGGCAGTCCACAACATAAAAATAAAGACATCATTTTTTTCTTGGATGGAGCTCCATTTGTATTGAAATATACTGAAAACCAACGTGAACGCCCGTTTTCAGTATATTCCAATACAAAATTGGTTGTCCACAAAATAAAAAAAAGACATCATTTTTTTCTTGGATCGAGCTCCACTTGTATTGTAATATACTGAAAACCGACGTGAACGCCCGTTTTCAGTATATTCCAATACAAAATAGGGCAGTCCACAACATAAAAAAAGGACATCATTCTTTTCTTGGATGGAGCTCCATTTGTATTGAAATATACTGAAAACCGACGTGAACGCCCGTTTTCAGTATATTCCAATACAAAATTGGCTGTCCACAAAATAAAAAAAAGACATCATTTTTTTCTTGGATCGAGCTCCACTTGTATTGTAATATACTGAAAACCGACGTGAACGCCCGTTTTCAGTATATTCCAATACAAAATTGGCAGTCCACAAAATAAAAAAAGACATAATTTTTTTCTTGGATGGAGCTCCATTTGTATTGAAATATACTGAAAACCGACGTGAACGCCCGTTTTCAGTATATTCCAATACAAAATTGGCTGTCCACAAAATAAAAAAAAGACATCATTTTTTCTTGGATGGAGCTCCATTTGTATTGAAATATACTGAAAACCGACGTGAACGCCCGTTTTCAGTATATTCCAATACAAAATAGGGCAGTCCACAACATAAAAAAAAGACATCATTTTTTTCTTGGATGGAGCTCCATTTGTATTGAAATATACTGAAAACCAACGTGAACGCCCGTTTTCAGTATATTCCAATACAAAATTGGCTGTCCACAAAATAAAAAAAAGACATCATTTTTTCTTGGATGGAGCTCCATTCGTATTGAAATATACTGAAAACCGACGTGAACGCCCGTTTTCAGTATATTTCAATACAAAATAGGGCAGTCCACAAAATAAAAAAAAGACATCATTTTTTTCTTGGATCGAGCTCCACTTGTATTGTAATATACTGAAAACCGACGTGAACGCCCGTTTTCAGTATATTCCAATACAAAATTGGCTGTCCACATAATAAAAAAAAGACATCATATTTTTCTTGGATCGAGCTCCACTTGTATTGTAATATACTGAAAACCGACGTTTTCAGTATAGTTCAATACAAATAGGGCAGTCCACAAAATAAAAAAAAAGACATCATTTTTTTCTTGGATCGAGCTCCACTTGTATTGGAATATACTGAAAACCGACGTGAACGCCCGTTTTCAGTATATTCCAATACAAAATAGGGCAGTCCACAACATAAAAAAAAGACATCATTTCTTTCTTGGATCGAGCTCCATTTGTATTGAAATATACTGAAAACGGACTCAAACACCCGTTTTCAGTATATTTTAATACAAATTGGCAGTCCACAAAATAAAAAAAAAGACATCATATCTTTCTTGGATCGAGCTCTATTTGTATTGAAATATACTGAAAACCGACTCAAACACCCGTTTTCTGTATATTCCAATACAAATTGGCAGTCCACAAAATAAAAAAAAGACATCATTTCTTTCTTGGATGGAGCTCCATTCGTATTGAAATATACTGAAAACCGACGTGAACGCCCGTTTTCAGTATATTTCAATACAAAATAGGGCAGTCCACAAAATAAAAAAAAGACATCATTTTTTTCTTGGATCGAGCTCCACTTGTATTGTAATATACTGAAAACCGACGTGAACGCCCGTTTTCAGTATATTCCAATACAAAATTGGCTGTCCACATAATAAAAAAAAGACATCATATTTTTCTTGGATCGAGCTCCACTTGTATTGTAATATACTGAAAACCGACGTGAACGCCCGTTTTCAGTATATTCCAATACAAAATTGGCAGTCCACAAAATAAAAAAAGACATCATTTTTTTCTTGGATGGAGCTCCATTTGTATTGAAATATACTGAAAACCGACGTGAACGCCCGTTTTCAGTATATTCCAATACAAAATTGGCTGTCCACAAAATAAAAAAAAGACATCATTTTTTCTTGAATGGAGCTCCATTTGTATTGAAATATACTGAAAACCGACGTGAACGCCCGTTTTCAGTATATTCCAATACAAAATAGGGCAGTCCACAACTTAAAAAAAAGACATCATATTTTTCTTGGATGGAGCTCCATTTGTATTGAAATATACTGAAAACCAACGTGAACGCCCGTTTTCAGTATATTCCAATACAAAATTGGCTGTCCACAAAATAAAAAAAAGACATCATTTTTTTCTTGGATGGAGCTCCATTTGTATTGAAATATACTGAAAACCAACGTGAATGCCCGTTTTCAGTATATTCCAATACAAAATTGGTTGTCCACAAAATAAAAAAAGACATCATTTTTTTCTTGGATCGAGCTCCACTTGTATTGTAATATACTGAAAACCGACGTGAACGCCCGTTTTCAGTATATTCCAATACAAAATAGGGCAGTCCACAACATAATAAAAAGACATCATTTTTTTTTTAGATGGAGCTCCATTTGTATTGAAATATACTGAAAACCGACGTGAACGCCCGTTTTCAGTATATTCCAATACAAAATAGGGCAGTCCACAACTTAAAAAAAAGACATCATTTTTTTCTTGGATGGAGCTCCATTTGTATTGAAATATACTGAAAACCAACGTGAACGCCCGTTTTCAGTATATTCCAATACAAAATTGGTTGTCCACAAAATAAAAAAAAGACATCATTTTTTTCTTGGATGGAGCTCCATTTGTATTGAAATATACTGAAAACCAACGTGAATGCCCGTTTTCAGTATATTCCAATACAAAATTGGTTGTCCACAAAATAAAAAAAAGACATCATTTTTTTCTTGGATCGAGCTCCACTTGTATTGTAATATACTGAAAACCGACGTGAACGCCCGTTTTCAGTATATTCCAGTACAAAATAGGGCAGTCCACAACATAAAAAAGGACATCATTCTTTTCTTGGATGGAGCTCCATTTGTATTGAAATATACTGAAAACCGACGTGAACGCCCGTTTTCAGTATATTCCAATACAAAATTGGCTGTCCACAAAATAAAAAAAAGACATCATTTTTTTCTTGGATCGAGCTCCACTTGTATTGTAATATACTGAAAACCGACGTGAACGCCCGTTTCCAGTATATTCCAATACGAAATTGGCTGTCCACATAATAAAAAAAAGACATCATTTTTTTCTGGGATCGAGCTCCACTTGTATTGTAATATACTGAAAACCGACGTGAACGCCCGTTTTCAGTATATTCCAATACAAAATTGGCTGTCCACAAAATAAAAAAAAGACATCATTTTTTCTTGGATGGAGCTCCATTTGTATTGAAATATACTGAAAACCGACGTGAACGCCCGTTTTCAGTATATTCCAATACAAAATAGGGCAGTCCACAACATAAAAAAAAAGACATCATTTTTTCTTGGA
This sequence comes from Stegodyphus dumicola, assembly GCF_044657685.1. Classification (NCBI taxonomy): domain Eukaryota; kingdom Metazoa; phylum Arthropoda; class Arachnida; order Araneae; family Eresidae; genus Stegodyphus; species Stegodyphus dumicola. The sequence goes on along the minus strand of NC_140772.1, from coordinate 101,583,270 downwards.
TGGAGCTCCATTTGTATTGAAATATACTGAAAACCAACGTGAACGCCCGTTTTCAGTATATTCCAATACAAAATTGGCTGTCCACAAAATAAAAAAAAGACATCATTTTTTTCTTGGATGGAGCTCCATTTGTATTGAAATATACTGAAAACCGACGTGAACGCCCGTTTTAAGTATATTCCAATACAAAATAGGGCAGTCCACAACATAAAAAAAAAGACATCATTTTTTTCTTGGATGGAGCTCCATTTGTATTGAAATATACTGAAAACCGACGTGAACGCCCGTTTTCAGTATATTCCAATACAAAATTGGCTGTCCACAAAATAAAAAAAAGACATCATTTTTTTCTTGGATCGAGCTCCACTTGTATTGAAATATACTGAAAACCGACGTGAACACCCGTTTTCAGTATATTTCAATACAAAATAGGGCAGTCCACAAAATAAAAAAAAGACATAATTTTTCTTGGATCGAGCTCCACTTGTATTGGAATATACTGAAAACCGACGTGAACACCCGTTTTCAGTATAGTTCAATACAAATAAGGCAGTCCACAAAATAAAAAAAAGACATCATTTCTTTCTTGGATCGAGCTCCATTTGTATTGGAATATACTGAAAACCGATTCAAACGCCCGTTTTCAGTATATTTCAATACAAATAGGGCAGTCCACAAAATAAAAAAAAGACATCATTTCTTTCTTGGATCGAGCTCCATTTGTATTGAAATATACTGAAAACCGACTCAAACACCCGTTTTCTGTATATTCCAATACAAATTGGCAGTCCACAAAATAAAAAAAAGACATCATTTCTTTCTTGGATGGAGCTCCATTTGTATTGAAATATACTGAAAACCGACGTGAACGCCCGTTTTCAGTATATTCCAATACAAAATTGGCTGTCCACAAAATAAAAAAAAGACATCATTTTTTCTTGGATGGAGCTCCATTTGTATTAAAATATACTGAAAACCGATGTGAACGCCCGTTTTCAGTATATTCCAATACAAAATAGGGCAGTCCACAACATAAAAAAAGACATCATTTTTTTCTTGGATGGAGCTCCATTTGTATTGAAATATACTGAAAACCAACGTGAACGCCCGTTTTCAGTATATTCCAATAAAAAATTGGTTGGCCACAAAATAAAAAAAAGACATAATTTTTTTCTTGGATCGAGCTCCACTTTTATTGTAATATACTGAAAACCGACGTGAACGCCCGTTTTCAGTATATTCCAATACAAAATAGGGCAGTCCACAACATAAAAAAAAGACATCATTTTTTTCTTGGATGGAGCTCCATTTGTATTGAAATATACTGAAAACCAACATGAACGCCCGTTTTCAGTATATTCCAATACAAAATTGGTTGTCCACAAAATTAAAAAAAGATATCATTTTTTTCTTGGATCGAGCTCCACTTGTATTGAAATATACTGAAAACCGACGTGAACACCCGTTTTCAGTATATTCCAATACAAAATTGGCAGTCCACAAAATAAAAAAAGACAATTTTTTTCTTGGATGGAGCTCCATTTGTATTGAAATATACTGAAAACCGACGTGAACGCCCGTTTTCAGTATATTCAAATACAAAATTGGCTGTCCACAAAATAAAAAAAAAGAAATCATTTTTTCTTGGATGGAGCTCCATTTGTATTGAAATATACTGAAAACCGACGTGAACGCCCCTTTTCAGTATATTCCAATACAAAATAGGGCAGTCCACAAAATTAAAAAAAGATATCATTTTTTTCTTGGATCGAGCTCCACTTGTATTGAAATATACTGAAAACCGACGTGAACACCCGTTTTCAGTATATTTCAATACAAAATAGGGCAGTCCACAAAATAAAAAAAAGACATCATTTTTTTCTTGGATCGAGCTCCACTTGTATTGTAATATACTGAAAACCGACGTGAACGCCCGTTTTCAGTATATTCCAATACGAAATTGGCTGTCCACATAATAAAAAAAAGACATCATTTTTTTCTGGGATCGAGCTCCACTTGTATTGTAATATACTGAAAACCGACGTGAACGCCCGTTTTCAGTATATTCCAATACAAAATTGGCAGTCCACAAAATAAAAAAAGACATCATTTTTTTCTTGGATGGAGCTCCATTTGTATTGAAATATACTGAAAACCGACGTGAACGCCCGTTTTCAGTATATTCCAATACAAAATTGGCTGTCCACAAAATAAAAAAAAGACATCATTTTTTCTTGGATGGAGCTCCATTTGTATTGAAATATACTGAAAACCAACGTGAACGCCCGTTTTCAGTATATTCCAATACAAAATTGGTTGTCCACAAAATAAAAAAAAGACATCATTTTTTTCTTGGATCGAGCTCCACTTGTATTGTAATATACTGAAAACCGACGTGAACGCCCGTTTTCAGTATATTCCAATACAAAATAGGGCAGTCCACAACATAAAAAAGGACATCATTTTTTCTTGGATGGAGCTCCATTTGTATTGAAATATACTGAAAACCAACGTGAACGCCCGTTTTCAGTATATTCCAATACAAAATTGGTTGTCCACAAAATAAAAAAAAGACATCATTTTTTTCTTGGATCGAGCTCCACTTGTATTGTAATATACTGAAAACCGACGTGAACGCCCGTTTTCAGTATATTCCAATACAAAATAGGGCAGTCCACAACATAAAAAAAAGACATCATTTTTTTCTTAGATGGAGCTCCATTTGTATTGAAATATACTGAAAACCGACGTGAACGCCCGTTTTCAGTATATTCCAATACAAAATTGGCTGTCCACAAAATAAAAAAATGACATCATTTTTTTCTTGGATCGAGCTCCACTTGTATTGTAATATACTGAAAACCGACGTGAACGCCCGTTTTCAGTATATTCCAATACAAAATTGGCAGTCCACAAAATAAAAAAAGACATCATTTTTTTCTTGGATGGAGCTCCACTAGTATTGTAATATACTGAAAACCGACGTGAACGCCCGTTTTCAGTATATTCCAATACAAAATAGGGCAGTCCACAACATAAAAATAAAGACATCATTTTTTTCTTGGATGGAGCTCCATTTGTATTGAAATATAGTGAAAACCGACGTGAACACCCGTTTTCAGTATATTCCAATACAAAATTGGCTGTCCACAAAATAAAAAAAAGACATCATTTTTTTCTTGGATCGAGCTCCACTTGTATTGTAATATACTGAAAACCGACGTGAACGCCCGTTTTCAGTATATTCCAATACAAAATTGGCAGTCCACAAAATAAAAAAAGACATCATTTTTTTCTTGGATGGAGCTCCATTTGTATTGAAATATACTGAAAACCGACGTGAACGCCCGTTTTCAGTATATTCCAATACAAAATTGGCTGTCCACAAAATAAAAAAAAGACATCATTTTTTCTTGGATGGAGCTCCATTTGTATTGAAATATACTGAAAACCGACGTGAACGCCCGTTTTCAGTATATACCAATACAAAATAGGGCAGTCCACAACATTAAAAAAAGACATCATTTTTTCTTGGATGGAGCTCCATTTGTATTGAAATATACTGAAAACCAACGTGAACGCCCGTTTTCAGTATATTCCAATACAAAATTGGCTGTCAACAAAATAAAAAAAAGACATCATTTTTTTCTTGGATGGAGCTCCATTTGTATTGAAATATACTGAAAACCGACGTGAACGCCCGTTTTCAGTATATTCCAATACAAAATAGGGCAGTCCACAACATAAAAAAAAAGACATCATTTTTTTCTTGGATGGAGCTCCATTTGTATTGAAATATACTGAAAACCGACGTGAACGCCCGTTTTCAGTATATTCCAATACAAAATTGGCTGTCCACAAAATAAAAAAAGACATCATTTTTTTCTTGGATCGAGCTCCACTTGTATTGAAATATACTGAAAACCGACGTGAACGCCCGTTTTCAGTATATTTCAATACAAAATAGGGCAGTCCACAAAATAAAAAAAAGACATCATTTTTTTCTTGGATCGAGCTCCACTTGTATTGGAATATACTGAAAACCGACGTGAACACCCGTTTTCAGTATAGTTCAATACAAATAGGGCAGTCCACAAAATAAAAAAAAGACATCATTTCTTTCTTGGATCGAGCTCGATTTGTATTGGAATATACTGAAAACCGACTCAAACGCCCGTTTTCAGTATATTTTAATACAAATTGGCAGTCCACAAAATAAAAAAAAAAGACATCATTTCTTTCTTGGATCGAGCTCTATTTGTATTGAAATATACTGAAAACCGACTCAAACACCCGTTTTCTGTATATTCCAATACAAATTGGCAGTCCACAAAATAAAAAAAAGACATCATTTCTTTCTTGGTAGGAGCTCCATTTGTATTGAAATATACTGAAAACCGACGTGAACGCCCGTTTTCAGTATATTCCAATACAAAATAGGGCAGTCCACAACATAAAAAAAGGACATCATTCTTTTCTTGGATGGAGCTCCATTTGTATTGAAATATACTGAAAACCGACGTGAACGCCCGTTTTCAGTATATTCCAATACAAAATTGGCTGTCCACAAAATAAAAAAAAGACATCATTTTTTTCTTGGATCGAGCTCCACTTGTATTGTAATATACTGAAAACCGACGTGAACGCCCGTTTTCAGTATATTCCAATACAAAATTGGCAGTCCACAAAATAAAAAAAGACATAATTTTTTTCTTGGATGGAGCTCCATTTGTATTGAAATATACTGAAAACCGACGTGAACGCCCGTTTTCAGTATATTCCAATACAAAATTGGCTGTCCACAAAATAAAAAAAGACATCATTTTTTCTTGGATGGAGCTCCATTTGTATTGAAATATACTGAAAACCGACGTGAACGCCCGTTTTCAGTATATTCCAATACAAAATAGGGCAGTCCACAACATAAAAAAAAGACATCGTTTTTTCTTGGATGGAGCTCCATTTGTATTGAAATATACTGAAAACCAACGTGAACGCCCGTTTTCAGTATATTCCAATACAAAATTGGCTGTCCACAAAATAAAAAAAAGACATCATTTTTTCTTGGATGGAGCTCCATTTGTATTGAAATATACTGAAAACCGACGTGAACGCCCGTTTTCAGTATATTCCAATAAAAAATAGGGCAGTCCACAACATAAAAATAAAGACATCATTTTTTTCTTGGATGGAGCTCCATTTGTATTGAAATATACTGAAAACCGACGTGAACGCCCGTTTTCAGTATATTCCAATACAAAATTGGCTGTCCACAAAATAAAAAAAAGACATCATTTTTTTCTTAGATCGAGCTCCGCTTGTATTGAAATATACTGAAAACCGACGTGAACACCCGTTTTCAGTATATTTCAATACAAAATAGGGCAGTCCACAAAATAAAAAAAAAGACATCATTTTTTTCTTGGATCGAGCTCCACTTGTATTGGAATATACTGAAAACCGACGTGAACACCCGTTTTCAGTATAGTTCAATACAAATAGGGCAGTCCACAAAATAAAAAAAAGACATCATTTCTTTCTTGGATCGAGCTCCATTTGTATTGAAATATACTGAAAACGGACTCAAACACCCGTTTTCAGTATATTTTAATACAAATTGGCAGTCCACAAAATAAAAAAAAAGACATCATATCTTTCTTGGATCGAGCTCTATTTGTATTGAAATATACTGAAAACCGACTCAAACACCCGTTTTCTGTATATTCCAATACAAATTGGCAGTCCACAAAATAAAAAAAGACATCATTTCTTTCTTGGATGGAGCTCCATTCGTATTGAAATATACTGAAAACCGACGTGAACGCCCGTTTTCAGTATATTTCAATACAAAATACGGCAGTCCACAAAATAAAAAAAAGACATCATTTTTTTCTTGGATCGAGCTCCACTTGTATTGTAATATACTGAAAACCAACGTGAACGCCCGTTTTCAGTATATTCCAATACAAAATTGGCTGTCCACATAATAAAAAAAAAGACATCATATTTTTCTTGGATCGAGCTCCACTTGTATTGTAATATACTGAAAACCGACGTGAACGCCCGTTTTCAGTATATTCCAATACAAAATTGGCAGTCCACAAAATAAAAAAAGACATCATTTTTTTCTTGGATGGAGCTCCATTTGTATTAAAATATACTGAAAACCGACGTGAACGCCCGTTTTCAGTATATTCCAATACAAAATTGGCTGTCCACAAAATAAAAAAAGACATCATTTTTTCTTGAATGGAGCTCCATTTGTATTGAAATATACTGAAAACCGACGTGAACGCCCGTTTTCAGTATATTCCAATACAAAATAGGGCAGTCCACAACATAAAAAAAAGACATCATTTTTTTCTTGGATGGAGCTCCATTTGTATTGAAATATACTGAAAACCAACGTGAACGCCCGTTTTCAGTATATTCCAATACAAAATTGGTTGTCCACAAAATAAAAAAAGACATCATTTTTTTCTTGGATGGAGCTCCATTTGTATTGAAATATACTGAAAACCGACGTGAACGCCCGTTTTCAGTATATTCCAATACAAAATTGGCAGTCCACAAAATAAAAAAAGACATCATTTTTTTCTTGGATGGAGCTCCATTTGTATTAAAATATACTGAAAACCGACGTGAACGCCCGTTTTCAGTATATTCCAATACAAAATTGGCTGTCCACAAAATAAAAAAAGACATCATTTTTTCTTGAATGGAGCTCCATTTGTATTGAAATATACTGAAAACCGACGTGAACGCCCGTTTTCAGTATATTCCAATACAAAATAGGGCAGTCCACAACATAAAAAAAAGACATCATTTTTTTCTTGGATGGAGCTCCATTTGTATTGAAATATACTGAAAACCAACGTGAACGCCCGTTTTCAGTATATTCCAATACAAAATTGGTTGTCCACAAAATAAAAAAAGACATCATTTTTTTCTTGGATGGAGCTCCATTTGTATTGAAATATACTGAAAACCAACGTGAATGCCCGTTTTCAGTATATTCCAATACAAAATTGGTTGTCCACAAAATAAAAAAAAGACATCATTTTTTTCTTGGATCGAGCTCCACTTGTATTGAAATATACTGAAAACCGACGTGAACGCCCGTTTTCAGTATATTCCAATACAAAATTGGCTGTCCACAAAATAAAAAAAAGACATCATTTTTTCTTGGATGGAGCTCCATTTGTATTGAAATATACTGAAAACCGACGTGAACGCCCGTTTTCAGTATATTCCAATACAAAATAGGGCAGTCCACAACATAAAAAAAAGACATCATTTTTTTCTTGGATGGAGCTCCATTTGTATTGAAATATACTGAAAACCAACGTGAATGCCCGTTTTCAGTATATTCCAATACAAAATTGGTTGTCCACAAAATAAAAAAAAGACATCATTTTTTTCTTGGATCGAGCTCCACTTGTATTGTAATATACTGAAAACCGACGTGAACGCCCGTTTTCAGTATATTCCAATACAAAATAGGGCAGTCCACAACATAAAAAAAAGACATCATTTTTTTTTTAAATGGAGCTCCATTTGTATTGAAATATACTGAAAACCGACGTGAACGCCCGTTTTCAGTATATTCCAATACAAAATTGGCTGTCCACAAAATAAAAAAATGACATCATTTTATTCTTGGATCGAGCTCCACTTGTATTGTAATATACTGAAAACCGACGTGAACGCCCGTTTTCAGTATATTAAAATACAAAATTGGCAGTCCACAAAATAAAAAAAGACATCATTTTTTTCTTGGATGGAGCTCCATTTGTATTTAAATATACTGAAAACCGACGTGAACGCCCGTTTTCAGTATATTCCAATACAAAATTGGGTGTCCACAAAATAAAAAAAAGACATCATTTTTTTCTTGGATGGAGCTTCATTTGTATTGAAATATACTGAAAACCAACGTGAACGCCCGTTTTCAGTATATTCCAATACAAAATTGGTTGTCCACAAAATAAAAAAAAGACATCATTTTTTTCTTGGATCGAGCTCCACTTGTATTGTAATATACTGAAAACCGACGTGAACGCCCGTTTTTAGTATATTCCAATACAAAATAGGGCAGTCCACAACATAAAAATAAAGACATCATTTTTTTCTTGGATGGAGCTCCATTTGTATTGAAATATACTGAAAACCAACGTGAACGCCCGTTTTCAGTATATTCCAATACAAAATTGGTTGTCCACAAAATAAAAAAAAGACATCATTTTTTTCTTGGATCGAGCTCCACTTGTATTGTAATATACTGAAAACCGACGTGAACGCCCGTTTTCAGTATATTCCAATACAAAATAGGGCAGTCCACAACATAAAAAAAGGACATCATTCTTTTCTTGGATGGAGCTCCATTTGTATTGAAATATACTGAAAACCGACGTGAACGCCCGTTTTCAGTATATTCCAATACAAAATTGGCTGTCCACAAAATAAAAAAAAGACATCATTTTTTTCTTGGATCGAGCTCCACTTGTATTGTAATATACTGAAAACCGACGTGAACGCCCGTTTTCAGTATATTCCAATACAAAATTGGCAGTCCACAAAATAAAAAAAGACATAATTTTTTTCTTGGATGGAGCTCCATTTGTATTGAAATATACTGAAAACCGACGTGAACGCCCGTTTTCAGTATATTCCAATACAAAATTGGCTGTCCACAAAATAAAAAAAAGACATCATTTTTTCTTGGATGGAGCTCCATTTGTATTGAAATATACTGAAAACCGACGTGAACGCCCGTTTTCAGTATATTCCAATACAAAATAGGGCAGTCCACAACATAAAAAAAAGACATCATTTTTTTCTTGGATGGAGCTCCATTTGTATTGAAATATACTGAAAACCAACGTGAACGCCCGTTTTCAGTATATTACAATACAAAATTGGCTGTCCACAAAATAAAAAAAGACATCATTTCTTTCTTGGATGGAGCTCCATTCGTATTGAAATATACTGAAAACCGACGTGAACGCCCGTTTTCAGTATATTTCAATACAAAATAGGGCAGTCCACAAAATAAAAAAAAGACATCATTTTTTTCTTGGATCGAGCTCCACTTGTATTGTAATATACTGAAAACCGACGTGAACGCCCGTTTTCAGTATATTCCAATACAAAATTGACTGTCCACATAATAAAAAAAAGACATCATATTTTTCTTGGATCGAGCTCCACTTGTATTGTAATATACTGAAAACCGACGTTTTCAGTACAGTTCAATACAAATAGGGCAGTCCACAAAATAAAAAAAAAGACATCACTTTTTTCTTGGATCGAGCTCCACTTGTATTGGAACATACTGAAAACCGACTTGAACGCCCGTTTTCAGTATATTCCAATACAAAATAGGGCAGTCCACAAAATAAAAAAAAGACATCATTTTTTTCTTGGATCGAGCTCCACTTGTATTGTAATATACTGAAAACCGACGTGAACGCCCGTTTTCAGTATATTCCAATACAAAATTGGCTGTCCACATAATAAAAAAAAGACATCATATTTTTCTTGGATCGAGCTCCACTTGTATTGTAATATACTGAAAACCGACGTGAACGCCCGTTTTCAGTATATTCGAATACAAAATTGGCAGTCCACAAAATAAAAAAAGACATCATTTTTTTCTTGGATGGAGCTCCATTTGTATTGAAATATACTGAAAACCGACGTGAACGCCCGTTTTCAGTATATTCCAATACAAAATTGGCTGTCCACAAAATAAAAAAAAGACATCATTTTTTCTTGAATGGAGCTCCATTTGTATTGAAATATACTGAAAACCGACGTGAACGCCCGTTTTCAGTATATTCCAATACAAAATAGGGCAGTCCACAACTTAAAAAAAAGACATCATTTTTTTCTTGGATGGAGCTCCATTTGTATTGAAATATACTGAAAACCAACGTGAACGCCCGTTTTCAGTATATTCCAATACAAAATTGGTTGTCCACAAAATAAAAAAAAGACATCATTTTTTTCTTGGATGGAGCTCCATTTGTATTGAAATATACTGAAAACCAACGTGAATGCCCGTTTTCAGTATATTCCAATACAAAATTGGTTGTCCACAAAATAAAAAAAAGACATCATTTTTTTCTTGGATCGAGCTCCACTTGTATTGTAATATACTGAAAACCGACGTGAACGCCCGTTTTCAGTATATTCCAATACAAAATAGGGCAGTCCACAAAATAAAAAAAAGAGATAATTTTTTCTTGAATGGAGCTCCATTTGTATTGAAATATACAGAAACCGACGTGAACGCCCGTTTTCAGTATATTCCAATACAAAATAGGGCAGTCCACAACTTAAAAAAAAGACATCATTTTTTTCTTGGATGGAGCTCCATTTGTATTGAAATATACTGAAAACCAACGTGAACGCCCGTTTTCAGTATATTCCAATACAAAATTGGTTGTCCACAAAATAAAAAAAAGACATCATTTTTTTCTTGGATGGAGCTCCATTTGTATTGAAATATACTGAAAACCAACGTGAATGCCCGTTTTCAGTATATTCCAATACAAAATTGGTTGTCCACAAAATAAAAAAAAGACATAATTTTTTTCTTGGATCGAGCTCCACTTGTATTGTAATATACTGAAAACCGACGTGAACGCCCGTTTTCAGTATATTCCAATACAAAATAGGGCAGTCCACAAATTAAAAAAAAGACATCATTTTTTTCTTATATGGAGCTCCATTTCTATTGAAATATACTGAAAACCGACGTGAACGCCCGTTTTCAGTATATTCCAATACAAAATTGGCTGTCCACAAAATAAAAAAATGACATCATTTTTTTCTTGGATCGAGCTCCACTTGTATTGTAATATACTGAAAACCGACGTGAACGCCCGTTTTCAGTATATTCCAATACAAAATTGGCAGTCCACAAAATAAAAAAAGACATCATTTTTTTCTTGGATGGAGCTCCATTTGTATTTAAATATACTGAAAACCGACGTGAACGCCCGTTTTCAGTATATTCCAATACAAAATTGGGTGTCCACAAAATAAAAAAAAGACATCATTTTTTTCTTGGATGGAGCTCCATTTGTATTGAAATATACTGAAAACCAACGTGAACGCCCGTTTTCAGTATATTCCAATACAAAATTGGTTGTCCACAAAATAAAAAAAAGACATCATTTTTTTCTTGGATCGAGCTCCACTTGTATTGTAATATACTGAAAACCGACGTGAACGCCCGTTTTCAGTATATTCCAATACAAAATAGGGCAGTCCACAACATAAAAATAAAGACATCATTTTTTTCTTGGATGGAGCTCCATTTGTATTGAAATATACTGAAAACCAACGTGAACGCCCGTTTTCAGTATATTCCAATAAAAAATTGGTTGTCCACAAAATAAAAAAAAGACATCATTTTTTTCTTGGATCGAGCTCCACTTGTATTGCAATATACTGAAAACCGACGTGAACGCCCGTTTTCAGTATATTCCAATACAAAATAGGGCAGTCCACAACATAAAAAAAGGACATCATTCTTTTCTTGGATGGAGCTCCATTTGTATTGAAATATACTGAAAACCGACGTGAACGCCCGTTTTCAGTATATTCCAATACAAAATTGGCTGTCCACAAAATAAAAAAAAGACATCATTTTTTTCTTGGATCGAGCTCCACTTGTATTGTAATATACTGAAAACCGACGTGAACGCCCGTTTTCAGTATATTCCAATACAAAATTGGCAGTCCACAAAATAAAAAAAGACATCATTTTTTTCTTGGATGGAGCTCCATTTGTATTGAAATATACTGAAAACCGACGTGAACGCCCGTTTTCAGTATATTCCAATACAAAATTGGCTGTCCACAAAATAAAAAAAGACATCATTTTTTCTTGGATGGAGCTCCATTTGTATTGAAATATACTGAAAACCGACGTGAACGCCCGTTTTCAGTATATTCCAATACAAAATAGGGCAGTCCACAACATAAAAAAAAGACATCATTTTTTCTTGGATGGAGATCCATTTGTATTGAAATATACTGAAAACCAACGTGAACGCCCGTTTTCAGTATATTCCAATACAAAATTGGTTCCACAAAATAAAAAAAAGACATCATTTTTTTCTTGGATGGAGCTCCACTTGTATTGTAATATACTGAAAACCGACGTGAACGCCCGTTTTCAGTATATTCCAATACAAAATTGGCAGTCCACAAAATAAAAAAAGAGATAATTTTTTTCTTGGATGGAGCTCCATTTGTATTGAAATATACTGAAAACCGACGTGAACGCCCGTTTTCAGTATATTCCAATACAAAATTGGCTGTCCACAAAATAAAAAAAAGACATCATTTTTTCTTGGATGGAGCTCCATTTGTATTGAAATATACTGAAAACCGACGTGAACGCCCGTTTTCAGTATATTCCAATACAAAATAGGGCAGTCCACAACATAAAAAAAAAGACATCGTTTTTTCTTGGATGGAGCTCCATTTGTATTGAAATATACTGAAAACCAACGTGAACGCCCGTTTTCAGTATATTCCAATACAAAATTGGCTGTCCACAAAATAAAAAAAAGACATCATTTTTTTCTTGGATGGAGCTCCATTTGTATTGAAATATACTGAAAACCGACGTGAACGCCCGTTTTCAGTATATTCCAATACAAAATAGGGCAGTCCACAACATAAAAAAAAAGACATCATTTTTTTCTTGGATGGAGCTCCATTTGTATTGAAATATACTGAAAACCGACGTGAACGCCCGTTTTCAGTATATTCCAATACAAAATTGGCTGTCCACAAAATAAAAAAAAGACATCATTTTTTTCTTAGATCGAGCTCCACTTGTATTGAAATATACTGAAAACCGACGTGAACACCCGTTTTCAGTATATTTCAATACAAAATAGGGCAGTCCACAAAATAAAAAAAAGACATCATTTTTTTCTTGGATCGAGCTCCACTTGTATTGGAATATACTGAAAACCGACGTGAACACCCGTTTTCAGTATAGTTCAATACAAATAGGGCAGTCCACAAAATAAAAAAAAGACATCATTTCTTTCTTGGATCGAGCTCCATTTGTATTGAAATATACTGAAAACGGACTCAAACACCCGTTTTCAGTATATTTTAATACAAATTGGCAGTCCACAAAATAAAAAAAAAGACATCATATCTTTCTTGGATCGAGCTCTATTTGTATTGAAATATACTGAAAACCGACTCAAACACCCGTTTTCTGTATATTCCAATACAAATTGGCAGTCCACAAAATAAAAAAAAGACATCATTTCTTTCTTGGATGGAGCTCCATTCGTATTGAAATATACTGAAAACCGACGTGAACGCCCGTTTTCAGTATATTTCAATACAAAATAGGGCAGTCCACAAAATAAAAAAAAGACATCATTTTTTTCTTGGATCGAGCTCCACTTGTATTGTAATATACTGAAAACCGACGTGAACGCCCGTTTTCAGTATATTCCAATACAAAATTGGCTGTCCACATAATAAAAAAAAGACATCATATTTTTCTTGGATCGAGCTCCACTTGTATTGTAATATACTGAAAACCGACGTGAACGCCCGTTTTCAGTATATTCCAATACAAAATTGGCTGTCCACAAAATAAAAAAAAGACATCATTTTTTTCTTGGATGGAGCTCCATTTGTATTGAAATATACTGAAAACCGACGTGAACGCCCGTTTTCAGTATATTCCAATACAAAATAGGGCAGTCCACAACATAAAAAAAGGACATCATTCTTTTCTTGGATGGAGCTCCATTTGTATTGAAATATACTGAAAACCGACGTGAACGCCCGTTTTCAGTATATTCCAATACAAAATTGGCTGTCCACAAAATAAAAAAAAGACATCATTTTTTTCTTGGATCGAGCTCCACTTGTATTGTAATATACTGAAAACCGACGTGAACGCCCGTTTTCAGTATATTCCAATACAAAATTGGCAGTCCACAAAATAAAAAAAGACATCATTTTTTGCTTGGATCGAGCTCCACTTGTATTGTAATATACTGAAAACCGACGTTTTCAGTATAGTTCAATACAAATAGGGCAGTCCACAAAATAAAAAAAAAGACATCATTTTTTTCTTGGATCGAGCTCCACTTGTATTGGAATATACTGAAAACCGACGTGAACGCCCGTTTTCAGTATATTCCAATACAAAATAGGGCAGTCCACAACATAAAAAAAAGACATCATTTCTTTCTTGGATCGAGCTCCATTTGTATTGAAATATACTGAAAACGGACTCAAACACCCGTTTTCAGTATATTTTAATACAAATTGGCAGTCCACAAAATAAAAAAAAAGACATCATATCTTTCTTGGATCGAGCTCTATTTGTATTGAAATATACTGAAAACGGACTCAAACACCCGTTTTCTGTATATTCCAATACAAATTGGCAGTCCACAAAATAAAAAAAAGACATCATTTCTTTCTTGGATGGAGCTCCATTCGTATTGAAATATACTGAAAACCGACGTGAACGCCCGTTTTCAGTATATTTCAATACAAAATAGGGCAGTCCACAAAATAAAAAAAAGACATAATTTTTTTCTTGGATCGAGCTCCACTTGTATTGTAATATACTGAAAACCGACGTGAACGCCCGTTTTCAGTATATTCCAATACAAAATTGGCTGTCCACATAATAAAAAAAAGACATCATATTTTTCTTGGATCGAGCTCCACTTGTATTGTAATATACTGAAAACCAACGTGAACGCCCGTTTTCAGTATATTCCAATACAAAATTGGCAGTCCACAAAATAAAAAAAGACATCATTTTTTTCTTGGATGGAGCTCCATTTGTATTGAAATATACTGAAAACCGACGTGAACGCCCGTTTTCAGTATATTCCAATACAAAATTGGCTGTCCACAAAATAAAAAAAAGACATCATTTTTTCTTGAATGGAGCTCCATTCGTATTGAAATATACTGAAAACCGACGTGAACGCCCGTTTTCAGTATATTTCAATACAAAATAGGGCAGTCCACAAAATAAAAAAAAGACATCATTTTTTTCTTGGATCGAGCTCCACTTGTATTGTAATATACTGAAAACCGACGTGAACGCCCGTTTTCAGTATATTCCAATACAAAATTGGCTGTCCACATAATAAAAAAAAGACATCATATTTTTCTTGGATCGAGCTCCACTTGTATTGTAATATACTGAAAACCGACGTGAACGCCCGTTTTCAGTATATTCCAATACAAAATTGGCTGTCCACAAAATAAAAAAAAGACATCATTTTTTTCTTGGATGGAGCTCCATTTGTATTGAAATATACTGAAAACCGACGTGAACGCCCGTTTTCAGTATATTCCAATACAAAATAGGGCAGTCCACAACATAAAAAAAGGACATCATTCTTTTCTTGGATGGAGCTCCATTTGTATTGAAATATACTGAAAACCGACGTGAACGCCCGTTTTCAGTATATTCCAATACAAAATTGGCTGTCCACAAAATAAAAAAAAGACATCATTTTTTTCTTGGATCGAGCTCCACTTGTATTGTAATATACTGAAAACCGACGTGAACGCCCGTTTTCAGTATATTCCAATACAAAATTGGCAGTCCACAAAATAAAAAAAGACATCATTTTTTGCTTGGATCGAGCTCCACTTGTATTGTAATATACTGAAAACCGACGTTTTCAGTATAGTTCAATACAAATAGGGCAGTCCACAAAATAAAAAAAAAGACATCATTTTTTTCTTGGATCGAGCTCCACTTGTATTGGAATATACTGAAAACCGACGTGAACGCCCGTTTTCAGTATATTCCAATACAAAATAGGGCAGTCCACAACATAAAAAAAAGACATCATTTCTTTCTTGGATCGAGCTCCATTTGTATTGAAATATACTGAAAACGGACTCAAACACCCGTTTTCAGTATATTTTAATACAAATTGGCAGTCCACAAAATAAAAAAAAAGACATCATATCTTTCTTGGATCGAGCTCTATTTGTATTGAAATATACTGAAAACGGACTCAAACACCCGTTTTCTGTATATTCCAATACAAATTGGCAGTCCACAAAATAAAAAAAAGACATCATTTCTTTCTTGGATGGAGCTCCATTCGTATTGAAATATACTGAAAACCGACGTGAACGCCCGTTTTCAGTATATTTCAATACAAAATAGGGCAGTCCACAAAATAAAAAAAAGACATAATTTTTTTCTTGGATCGAGCTCCACTTGTATTGTAATATACTGAAAACCGACGTGAACGCCCGTTTTCAGTATATTCCAATACAAAATTGGCTGTCCACATAATAAAAAAAAAGACATCATATTTTTCTTGGATCGAGCTCCACTTGTATTGTAATATACTGAAAACCAACGTGAACGCCCGTTTTCAGTATATTCCAATACAAAATTGGCAGTCCACAAAATAAAAAAAGACATCATTTTTTTCTTGGATGGAGCTCCATTTGTATTGAAATATACTGAAAACCGACGTGAACGCCCGTTTTCAGTATATTCCAATACAAAATTGGCTGTCCACAAAATAAAAAAAAGACATCATTTTTTCTTGAATGGAGCTCCATTTGTATTGAAATATACTGAAAACCGACGTGAACGCCCGTTTTCAGTATATTCCAATACAAAATAGGGCAGTCCACAACATAAAAAAAAGACATCATTTTTTTCTTGGATGGAGCTCCATTTGTATTGAAATATACTGAAAACCAACGTGAACGCCCGTTTTCAGTATATTCCAATACAAAATTGGCTGTCCACAAAATAAAAAAATGACATCATTTTTTTCTTGGATCGAGCTCCACTTGTATTGTAATATACTGAAAACCGACGTGAACGCCCGTTTTCAGTATATTCCAATACAAAATTGGCAGTCCACAAAATAAAAAAAGACATCATTTTTTTCTTGGATGGAGCTCCATTTGTATTTAAATATACTGAAAACCGACGTGAACGCCCGTTTTCAGTATATTCCAATACAAAATTGGCTGTCCACAAAATAAAAAAAAGACATAATTTTTTTCTTGGATGGAGCTCCATTTGTATTGAAATATACTGAAAACCAACGTGAACGCCCGTTTTCAGTATATTCCAATACAAAATTGGTTGTCCACAAAATAAAAAAAGACATCATTTTTTTCTTGGATCGAGCTCCACTTGTATTGTAATATACTGAAAACCGACGTGAACGCCCGTTTTCAGTATATTCCAATACAAAATAGGGCAGTCCACAACATAAAAATAAAGACATCATTTTTTTCTTGGATGGAGCTCCATTTGTATTGAAATATACTGAAAACCAACGTGAACGCCCGTTTTCAGTATATTCCAATACAAAATTGGTTGTCCACAAAATAAAAAAAAGACATCATTTTTTTCTTGGATCGAGCTCCACTTGTATTGCAATATACTGAAAACCGACGTGAACGCCCGTTTTCAGTATATTCCAATACAAAATAGGGCAGTCCACAACATAAAAAAAGGACATCATTCTTTTCTTGGATGGAGCTCCATTTGTATTGAAATATACTGAAAACCGACGTGAACGCCCGTTTTCAGTATATTCGAATACAAAATTGGCTGTCCACAAAATAAAAAAAAGACATCATTTTTTTCTTGGATCGAGCTCCACTTGTATTGTAATATACTGAAAACCGACGTGAACGCCCGTTTTCAGTATATTCCAATACAAAATTGGCAGTCCACAAAATAAAAAAAGACATCATTTTTTTCTTGGATCGAGCTCCACTTGTATTGTAATATACTGAAAACCGACGTTTTCAGTATAGTTCAATACAAATAGGGCAGTCCACAAAATAAAAAAAAAGACATCATTTTTTTCTTGGATCGAGCTCCACTTGTATTGGAATATACTGAAAACCGACGTGAACGCCCGTTTTCAGTATATTCCAATACAAAATAGGGCAGTCCACAACATAAAAAAAAGACATCATTTCTTTCTTGGATCGAGCTCCATTTGTATTGAAATATACTGAAAACGGACTCAAACACCCGTTTTCAGTATATTTTAATACAAATTGGCAGTCCACAAAATAAAAAAAAAGACATCATATCTTTCTTGGATCGAGCTCTATTTGTATTGAAATATACTGAAAACCGACTCAAACACCCGTTTTCTGTATATTCCAATACAAATTGGCAGTCCACAAAATAAAAAAAAGACATCATTTCTTTCTTGGATGGAGCTCCATTCGTATTGAAATATACTGAAAACCGACGTGAACGCCCGTTTTCAGTATATTTCAATACAAAATAGGGCAGTCCACAAAATAAAAAAAAGACATCATTTTTTTCTTGGATCGAGCTCCACTTGTATTGTAATATACTGAAAACCGACGTGAACGCCCGTTTTCAGTATATTCCAATACAAAATTGGCTGTCCACATAATAAAAAAAAGACATCATATTTTTCTTGGATCGAGCTCCACTTGTATTGTAATATACTGAAAACCGACGTGAACGCCCGTTTTCAGTATATTCCAATACAAAATTGGCAGTCCACAAAATAAAAAAAGACATCATTTTTTTCTTGGATGGAGCTCCATTTGTATTGAAATATACTGAAAACCGACGTGAACGCCCGTTTTCAGTATATTCCAATAAAAAATTGGCTGTCCACAAAATAAAAAAAAGACATCATTTTTTCTTGAATGGAGCTCCATTTGTATTGAAATATACTGAAAACCGACGTGAACGCCCGTTTTCAGTATATTCCAATACAAAATAGGGCAGTCCACAACTTAAAAAAAAGACATCATTTTTTTCTTGGATGGAGCTCCATTTGTATTGAAATATACTGAAAACCAACGTGAACGCCCGTTTTCAGTATATTCCAATACAAAATTGGTTGTCCACAAAATAAAAAAAAGACATCATTTTTTTCTTGGATGGAGCTCCATTTGTATTGAAATATACTGAAAACCAACGTGAATGCCCGTTTTCAGTATATTCCAATACAAAATTGGTTGTCCACAAAATAAAAAAAAGACATCATTTTTTTCTTGGATCGAGCTCCACTTGTATTGTAATATACTGAAAACCGACGTGAACGCCCGTTTTCAGTATATTCCAATACAAAATAGGGCAGTCCACAAAATAAAAAAAAGACATCATTTTTTCTTGAACGGAGCTCCATTTGTATTGAAATATACTGAAAACCGACGTGAACGCCCGTTTTCAGTATATTCCAATACAAAATAGGGCAGTCCACAACTTAAAAAAAAGACATCATTTTTTTCTTGGATGGAGCTCCATTTGTATTGAAATATACTGAAAACCAACGTGAACGCCCGTTTTCAGTATATTCCAATACAAAATTGGTTGTCCACAAAATAAAAAAAAGACATCATTTTTTTCTTGGATGGAGCTCCATTTGTATTGAAATATACTGAAAACCAACGTGAATGCCCGTTTTCAGTATATTCCAATACAAAATTGGTTGTCCACAAAATAAAAAAAAGACATCATTTTTTTCTTGGATCGAGCTCCACTTGTATTGTAATATACTGAAAACCGACGTGAACGCCCGTTTTCAGTATATTCCAATACAAAATAGGGCAGTCCACAACATAAAAAAAAGACATCATTTTTTTCTTATATGGAGCTCCATTTGTATTGAAATATACTGAAAACCGACGTGAACGCCCGTTTTCAGTATATTCCAATACAAAATTGGCTGTCCACAAAATAAAAAAATGACATCATTTTTTTCTTGGATCGAGCTCCACTTGTATTGTAATATACTGAAAACCGACGTTAACGCCCGTTTTCAGTATATTCCAATACAAAATTGGCAGTCCACAAAATAAAAAAAGACATCATTTTTTTCTTGGATGGAGCTCCATTTGTATTTAAATATACTGAAAACCGACGTGAACGCCCGTTTTCAGTATATTCCAATACAAAATTGGGTGTCCACAAAATAAAAAAAAGACATCATTTTTTTCTTGGATGGAGCTCCATTTGTATTGAAATATACTGAAAACCAACGTGAACGCCCGTTTTCAGTATATTCCAATACAAAATTGGTTGTCCACAAAATAAAAAGAAGACATCATTTTTTTCTTGGATCGAGCTCCACTTGTATTGTAATATACTGAAAACCGACGTGAACGCCCGTTTTCAGTATATTCCAATACAAAATAGGGCAGTCCACAACATAAAAATAAAGACATCATTTTTTTCTTGGATGGAGCTCCATTTGTATTGAAATATACTGAAAACCAACGTGAACGCCCGTTTTCAGTATATTCCAATACAAAATTGGTTGTCCACAAAATAAAAAAAAGACATCATTTTTTTCTTGGATCGAGCTCCACTTGTATTGCAATATACTGAAAACCGACGTGAACGCCCGTTTTCAGTATATTCCAATACAAAATAGGGCAGTCCACAACATAAAAAAAGGACATCATTCTTTTCTTGGATGGAGCTCCATTTGTATTGAAATATACTGAAAACCGACGTGAACGCCCGTTTTCAGTATATTCCAATACAAAATTGGCTGTCCACAAAATAAAAAAAAGACATCATTTTTTTCTTGGATCGAGCTCCACTTGTATTGTAATATACTGAAAACCGACGTGAACGCCCGTTTTCAGTATATTCCAATACAAAATTGGCAGTCCACAAAATAAAAAAGACATCATTTTTTTCTTGGATGGAGCTCCATTTGTATTGAAATATACTGAAAACCAACGTGAACGCCCGTTTTCAGTATATTCCAATACAAAATTGGTTGTCCACAAAATAAAAAAAAGACATCATTTTTTTCTTGGATCGAGCTCCACTTGTATTGTAATATACTGAAAACCGACATGAACGCCCGTTTTCAGTATATTCCAATACAAAATAGGGCAGTCCACAACATAAAAATAAAGACATCATTTTTTTCTTGGATGGAGCTCCATTTGTATTGAAATATACTGAAAACCAACGTGAACGCCCGTTTTCAGTATATTCCAATACAAAATTGGTTGTCCACAAAATAAAAAAAAGACATCATTTTTTTCTTGGATCGAGCTCCACTTGTATTGCAATATACTGAAAACCGACGTGAACGCCCGTTTTCAGTATATTCCAATACAAAATAGGGCAGTCCACAACATAAAAAAAGGACATCATTCTTTTCTTGGATGGAGCTCCATTTGTATTGAAATATACTGAAAACCGACGTGAACGCCCGTTTTCAGTATATTCAAATACAAAATTGGCAGTCCACAAAATAAAAAAAGACATCATTTTTTTCTTGGATGGAGCTCCATTTGTATTGAAATATACTGAAAACCGACGTGAACGCCCGTTTTCAGTATATTCCAATACAAAATTGGCTGCCCACAAAATAAAAAAAGACATCATTTTTTCTTGGATGGAGCTCCATTTGTATTGAAATATACTGAAAACCGACGTGAACGCCCGTTTTCAGTATATTCCAATACAAAATAGGGCAGTCCACAACATAAAAAAAAAGACATCATTTTTTCTTGGATGGAGCTCCATTTGTATTGAAATATACTGAAAACCAACGTGAACGCCCGTTTTCAGTATATTCCAATACAAAATTGGCTGTCCACAAAATAAAAAAAAGACATCATTTTTTTCTTGGATGGAGCTCCATTTGTATTGAAATATACTGAAAACCGACGTGAACGCCCGTTTTCAGTATATTCCAATACAAAATAGGGCAGTCCACAACATAAAAAAAAAGACATCATTTTTTTCTTGGATGGAGCTCCATTTGTATTGAAATATACTGAAAACCGACGTGAACGCCCGTTTTCAGTATATTCCAATACAAAATTGGCTGTCCACAAAATAAAAAAAAGACATCATTTTTTTCTTAGATCGAGCTCCACTTGTATTGAAATATACTGAAAACCGACGTGAACACCCGTTTTCAAAATATTTCAATACAAAATAGGGCAGTCCACAAAATAAAAAAAAAGACATCATTTTTTTCTTGGATCGAGCTCCACTTGTATTGGAATATACTGAAAACCGACGTGAACACCCGTTTTCAGTATAGTTCAATACAAATAGGGCAGTCCACAAAAAAAAAAAAAGACATCATTTCTTTCTTGGATCGAGCTCCATTTGTATTGAAATATACTGAAAACGGACTCAAACACCCGTTTTCAGTATATTTTAATACAAATTGGCAGTCCACAAAATAAAAAAAAAGACATCATATCTTTCTTGGATCGAGCTCTATTTGTATTGAAATATACTGAAAACCGACTCAAACACCCGTTTTCTGTATATTCCAATACAAATTGGCAGTCCACAAAATAAAAAAAAGACATCATTTTTTCTTGGATGGAGCTCCATTTGTATTGAAATATACTGAAAACCAACGTGAACGCCCGTTTTCAGTATATTCCAATACAAAATTGGTTGTCCACA
Organism: Stegodyphus dumicola; assembly: GCF_044657685.1. Lineage (NCBI taxonomy): Eukaryota > Metazoa > Arthropoda > Arachnida > Araneae > Eresidae > Stegodyphus > Stegodyphus dumicola. The sequence continues at coordinate 101,560,799 of NC_140772.1, read as the reverse complement.
AAATAAAAAAAAGACATCATTTTTTCTTGGATCGAGCTCCACTTGTATTGTAATATACTGAAAACCGACGTGAACGCCCGTTTTCAGTATATTCCAATACAAAATAGGGCAGTCCACAACATAAAAATAAAGACATCATTCTTTTCTTGGATGGAGCTCCATTTGTATTGAAATATACTGAAAACCGACGTGAACGCCCGTTTTCAGTATATTCCAATACAAAATTGGCTGTCCACAAAATAAAAAAAAGACATCATTTTTTTCTTGGATCGAGCTCCACTTGTATTGTAATATACTGAAAACCGACGTGAACGCCCGTTTTCAGTATATTCCAATACAAAATTGGCAGTCCACAAAATAAAAAAAGACATCATTTTTTTCTTGGATGGAGCTCCATTTGTATTGAAATATACTGAAAACCGACGTGAACGCCCGTTTTCAGTATATTCCAATACAAAATTGGCAGTCCACAAAATAAAAAAAGACATCATTTTTTTCTTGGATGGAGCTCCATTTGTATTGAAATATACTGAAAACCAACGTGAACGCCCGTTTTCAGTATATTCCAATACAAAATTGGTTGTCCACAAAATAAAAAAAAGACATCATTTTTTTCTTGGATCGAGCTCCACTTGTATTGTAATATACTGAAAACCGACGTGAACGCCCGTTTTCAGTATATTCCAATACAAAATAGGGCAGTCCACAACATAAAAATAAAGACATCATTTTTTTCTTGGATGGAGCTCCATTTGTATTGAAATATACTGAAAACCAACGTGAACGCCCGTTTTCAGTATATTCCAATACAAAATTGGTTGTCCACAAAATAAAAAAAAGACATCATTTTTTTCTTGGATCGAGCTCCACTTGTATTGCAATATAGTGAAAACCGACGTGAACGCCCGTTTTCAGTATATTCCAATACAAAATAGGGCAGTCCACAACATAAAAAAAGGACATCATTCTTTTCTTGGATGGAGCTCCATTTGTATTGAAATATACTGAAAACCGACGTGAACGCCCGTTTTCAGTATATTCCAATACAAAATTGGCTGTCCACAAAATAAAAAAAAGACATCATTTTTTTCTTGGATCGAGCTCCACTTGTATTGTAATATACTGAAAACCGACGTGAACGCCCGTTTTCAGTATATTCCAATACAAAATTGGCAGTCCACAAAATAAAAAAAGACATCATTTTTTTCTTGGATGGAGCTCCATTTGTATTGAAATATACTGAAAACCGACGTGAACGCCCGTTTTCAGTATATTCCAATACAAAATTGGCTGCCCACAAAATAAAAAAAGACATCATTTTTTCTTGGATGGAGCTCCATTTGTATTGAAATATACTGAAAACCGACGTGAACGCCCGTTTTCAGTATATTCCAATACAAAATAGGGCAGTCCACAACATAAAAAAAAAGACATCATTTTTTCTTGGATGGAGCTCCATTTGTATTGAAATATACTGAAAACCAACGTGAACGCCCGTTTTCAGTATATTCCAATACAAAATTGGCTGTCCACAAAATAAAAAAAAGACATCATTTTTTTCTTGGATGGAGCTCCATTTGTATTGAAATATACTGAAAACCGACGTGAACGCCCGTTTTCAGTATATTCCAATACAAAATAGGGCAGTCCACAACATAAAAAAAAAGACATCATTTTTTTCTTGGATGGAGCTCCATTTGTATTGAAATATACTGAAAACCGACGTGAACGCCCGTTTTCAGTATATTCCAATACAAAATTGGCTGTCCACAAAATAAAAAAAAGACATCATTTTTTTCTTAGATCGAGCTCCACTTGTATTGAAATATACTGAAAACCGACGTGAACACCCGTTTTCAGTATATTTCAATACAAAATAGGGCAGTCCACAAAATAAAAAAAAAGACATCATTTTTTTCTTGGATCGAGCTCCACTTGTATTGGAATATACTGAAAACCGACGTGAACACCCGTTTTCAGTATAGTTCAATACAAATAGGGCAGTCCACAAAAAAAAAAGACATCATTTCTTTCTTGGATCGAGCTCCATTTGTATTGAAATATACTGAAAACGGACTCAAACACCCGTTTTCAGTATATTTTAATACAAATTGGCAGTCCACAAAATAAAAAAAAGACATCATATCTTTCTTGGATCGAGCTCTATTTGTATTGAAATATACTGAAAACCGACTCAAACACCCGTTTTCTGTATATTCCAATACAAATTGGCAGTCCACAAAATAAAAAAAAGACATCATTTCTTTCTTGGATGGAGCTCCATTCGTATTGAAATATACTGAAAACCGACGTGAACGCCCGTTTTCAGTATATTTCAATACAAAATAGGGCAGTCCACAAAATAAAAAAAAGACATTTTTTTCTTGGATCGAGCTCCACTTGTATTGTAATATACTGAAAACCGACGTGAACGCCCGTTTTCAGTATATTCCAATACAAAATTGGCAGTCCACAAAATAAAAAAAGACATCATTTTTTTCTTGGATGGAGCTCCATTTGTATTGAAATATACTGAAAACCGACGTGAACGCCCGTTTTCAGTATATTCCAATACAAAATTGGCTGTCCACAAAATAAAAAAAAGACATCATTTTTTCTTGAATGGAGCTCCATTTGTATTGAAATATACTGAAAACCGACGTGAACGCCCTTTTTCAGTATATTCCAATACAAAATAGGGCAGTCCACAACATAAAAAAAAGACATCATTTTTTTCTTGGATGGAGCTCCATTTGTATTGAAATATACTGAAAACCAACGTGAACGCCCGTTTTCAGTATATTCCAATACAAAATTGGTTGTCCACAAAATAAAAAAAGACATCATTTTTTTCTTGGATGGAGCTCCATTTGTATTGAAATATACTGAAAACCAACGTGAATGCCCGTTTTCAGTATATTCCAATACAAAATTGGTTGTCCACAAAATAAAAAAAAGACATCATTTTTTTCTTGGATCGAGCTCCACTTGTATTGTAATATACTGAAAACCGACGTGAACGCCCGTTTTCAGTATATTCCAATACAAAATAGGGCAGTCCACAACATAAAAAAAAGACATCATTTTTTTCTTATATGGAGCTCCATTTGTATTGAAATATACTGAAAACCGACGTGAACGCCCGTTTTCAGTATATTCCAATACAAAATTGGCTGTCCACAAAATAAAAAAATGACATCATTTTTTTCTTGGATCGAGCTCCACTTGTATTGTAATATACTGAAAACCGACGTGAACGCCCGTTTTCAGTATATTCCAATACAAAATTGGCAGTCCACAAAATAAAAAAAGACATCATTTTTTTCTTGGATGGAGCTCCATTTGTATTTAAATATACTGAAAACCGACGTGAACGCCCGTTTTCAGTATATTCCAATAGAAAATTGGGTGTCCACAAAATAAAAAAAAGACATCATTTTTTTCTTGGATGGAGCTCTATTTGTATTGAAATATACTGAAAACCAACGTGAACGCCCGTTTTCAGTATATTCCAATACAAAATTGGTTGTCCACAAAATAAAAAAAAGACATCATTTTTTTCTTGGATCGAGCTCCACTTGTATTGTAATATACTGAAAACCGACGTGAACGCCCGTTTTCAGTATATTCCAATACAAAATAGGGCAGTCCACAACATAAAAATAAAGACATCATTTTTTTCTTGGATGGAGCTCCATTTGTATTGAAATATACTGAAAACCAACGTGAACGCCCGTTTTCAGTATATTCCAATACAAAATTGGTTGTCCACAAAATAAAAAAAAGACATCATTTTTTTCTTGGATCGAGCTCCACTTGTATTGCAATATACTGAAAACCGACGTGAACGCCCGTTTTCAGTATATTCCAATACAAAATAGGGCAGTCCACAACATAAAAAAAGGACATCATTCTTTTCTTGGATGGAGCTCCATTTGTATTGAAATATACTGAAAACCGACGTGAACGCCCGTTTTCAGTATATTCCAATACAAAATTGGCTGTCCACAAAATAAAAAAAAGACATCATTTTCTTCTTGGATCGAGCTCCACTTTTATTGTAATATACTGAAAACCGACGTGAACGCCCGTTTTCAGTATATTCCAATACAAAATTGGCAGTCCACAAAATAAAAAAAGACATCATTTTTTTCTTGGATGGAGCTCCATTTGTATTGAAATATACTGAAAACCGACGTGAACGCCCGTTTTCAGTATATTCCAATACAAAATAGGGCAGTCCACAACATAAAAAAAAGACATCATTTTTTCTTGGATGGAGCTCCATTTGTATTGAAATATACTGAAAACCAACGTGAACGCCCGTTTTCAGTATATTCCAATACAAAATTGGCTTCCACAAAATAAAAAAAAGACATTTTTTTCTTGGATGGAGCTCCATTTGTATTGAAATATACTGAAAACCGACGTGAACGCCCGTTTTCTGTATATTCCAATACAAAATAGGGCAGTCCACAACATAAAAAAAAGACATCATTTTTTTCTTGGATGGAGCTCCATTTGTATTGAAATATACTGAAAACCGACGTGAACGCCCGTTTTCAGTATATTCCAATACAAAATTGGCTGTCCACAAAATAAAAAAAAGACATCATTTTTTTCTTGGATCGAGCTCCACTTGTATTGAAATATACTGAAAACCGACGTGAACACCCGTTTTCAGTATATTTCAATACAAAATAGGGCAGTCCACAAAATAAAAAAAAAGACATCATTTTTTTCTTGGATCGAGCTCCACTTGTATTGGAATATACTGAAAACCGACGTGAACACCCGTTTTCAGTATAGTTCAATACAAATAGGGCAGTCCACAAAATAAAAAAATGACATCATTTCTTTCTTGGATCGAGCTCCATTTGTATTGAAATATACTGAAAACGGACTCAAACACCCGTTTTCAGTATATTTTAATACAAATTGGCAGTCCACAAAATAAAAAAAAAGACATCATTTCTTTCTTGGATCGAGCTCTATTTGTATTGAAATATACTGAAAACCGACTCAAACACCCGTTTTCTGTATATTCCAATACAAATTGGGAGTCCACAAAATAAAAAAAAGACATCATTTCTTTCTTGGATGGAGCTCCATTTGTATTGAAATATACTGAAACCCGACGTGAACACCCGTTTTCAGTATATTCCAATACAAAATTGGCTGTCCACAAAATAAAAAAAAGACTTCATTTTTTTCTTGGATCGAGCTCCATTTGTATTGTAATATACTGAAAACCGACGTGAACGCCCGTTTTCAGTATATTCCAATACAAAATAGGGCAGTCCACAAAATAAAAAAAAAGACATCATTTTTTTCTTGGATCGAGCTCCACTTGTATTGTAATATACTGAAAACCGACGTGAACGCCCGTTTTCAGTATATTCCAATACAAAATTGGTTGTCCACAAAATAAAAAAAAGACATCATTTTTTTCTTGGATCGAGCTCCACTTGTATTGTAATATACTGAAAACCGACGTGAACGCCCGTTTTCAGTATATTCCAATACAAAATAGGGCAGTCCACAACATAAAAAAAAGACATCATTTTTTTCTTATATGGAGCTCCATTTGTATTGAAATATACTGAAAACCGACGTGAACGCCCGTTTTCAGTATATTCCAATACAAAATTGGCTGTCCACAAAATAAAAAAATGACATCATTTTTTTCTTGGATCGAGCTCCACTTGTATTGTAATATACTGAAAACCGACGTGAACGCCCGTTTTCAGTATATTCCAATACAAAATTGGCAGTCCACAAAATAAAAAAAGACATCATTTTTTTCTTGGATGGAGCTCCATTTGTATTTAAATATACTGAAAACAGACGTGAACGCCCGTTTTCAGTATATTCCAATACAAAATTGGGTGTCCACAAAATAAAAAAAAGACATCATTTTTTTCTTGGATGGAGCTCCATTTGTATTGAAATATACTGAAAACCAACGTGAACGCCCGTTTTCAGTATATTCCAATACAAAATTGGTTGTCCACAAAATAAAAAAAAGACATCATTTTTTTCTTGGATCGAGCTCCACTTGTATTGTAATATACTGAAAACCGACGTGAACGCCCGTTTTCGGTATATTCCAATACAAAATAGGGCAGTCCACAACATAAAAGTAAAGACATCATTTTTTTCTTGGATGGAGCTCCATTTGTATTGAAATATACTGAAAACCAACGTGAACGCCCGTTTTCAGTATATTCCAATACAAAATTGGTTGTCCACAAAATAAAAAAAAGACATCATTTTTTTCTTGGATCGAGCTCCACTTGTATTGCAATATACTGAAAACCGACGTGAACGCCCGTTTTCAGTATATTCCAATACAAAATAGGGCAGTCCACAACATAAAAAAAGGACATCATTCTTTTCTTGGATGGAGCTCCATTTGTATTGAAATATACTGAAAACCGACGTGAACGCCCGTTTTCAGTATATTCCAATACAAAATTGGCTGTCCACAAAATAAAAAAAAGACATCATTTTTTTCTTGGATCGAGCTCCACTTGTATTGTAATATACTGAAAACCGACGTGAACGCCCGTTTTCAGTATATTCCAATACAAAATTGGCAGTCCACAAAATAAAAAAAGACATCATTTTTTTCTTGGATGGAGCTCCATTTGTATTGAAATATACTGAAAACCGACGTGAACGCCCGTTTTCAGTATATTCCAATACAAAATTGGCTGTCCACAAAATAAAAAAAAGACATCATTTTTTCTTGGATGGAGCTCCATTTGTATTGAAATATACTGAAAACCGACGTGAACGCCCGTTTTCAGTATATTCCAATACAAAATAGGGCAGTCCACAACATAAAAAAAAGACATCATTTTTTCTTGGATGGAGCTCCATTTGTATTGAAATATACTGAAAACCAACGTGAACGCCCGTTTTCAGTATATTCCAATACAAAATTGGCTTCCACAAAATAAAAAAAAGACATGATTTTTTTCTTGGATGGAGCTCCATTTGTATTGAAATATACTGAAAACCGACGTGAACGCCCGTTTTCAGTATATTCCAATACAAAATAGGGCAGTCCACAACATAAAAAAAAGACATCATTTTTTTCTTGGATGGAGCTCCATTTGTATTGAAATATACTGAAAACCGACGTGAAGGCCCGTTTTCAGTATATTCCAATACAAAATTGGCTGTCCACAAAATAAAAAAAAGACATCATTTTTTTCTTGGATCGAGCTCCACTTGTATTGAAATATACTGAAAACCGACGTGAACACCCGTTTTCAGTATATTTCAATACAAAATAGGGCAGTCCACAAAATAAAAAAAAAGACATCATTTTTTTCTTGGATCGAGCTCCACTTGTATTGGAATATACTGAAAACCAACGTGAACGCCCGTTTTCAGTATATTCCAATACAAAATTGGTTGTCCACAAAATAAAAAAAAGACATCATTTTTTTCTTGGATCGAGCTCCACTTGTATTGAAATATACTGAAAACCGACGTGAACACCCGTTTTCAGTATATTTCAATACAAAATAGGGCAGTCCACAAAATAAAAAAAAAGACATCATTTTTTTCTTGGATGGAGCTCCATTTGTATTGAAATATACTGAAAACCAACGTGAACGCCCGTTTTCAGTATATTCCAATACAAAATTGGTTGTCCACAAAATAAAAAAAAGACATCATTTTTTTCTTGGATCGAGCTCCACTTGTATTGTAATATACTGAAAACCGACGTGAACGCCCGTTTTCGGTATATTCCAATACAAAATAGGGCAGTCCACAACATAAAAGTAAAGACATCATTTTTTTCTTGGATGGAGCTCCATTTGTATTGAAATATACTGAAAACCAACGTGAACGCCCGTTTTCAGTATATTCCAATACAAAATTGGTTGTCCACAAAATAAAAAAAAGACATCATTTTTTTCTTGGATCGAGCTCCACTTGTATTGCAATATACTGAAAACCGACGTGAACGCCCGTTTTCAGTATATTCCAATACAAAATAGGGCAGTCCACAACATAAAAAAAGGACATCATTCTTTTCTTGGATGGAGCTCCATTTGTATTGAAATATACTGAAAACCGACGTGAACGCCCGTTTTCAGTATATTCCAATACAAAATTGGCTGTCCACAAAATAAAAAAAAGACATCATTTTTTTCTTGGATCGAGCTCCACTTGTATTGTAATATACTGAAAACCGACGTGAACGCCCGTTTTCAGTATATTCCAATACAAAATTGGCAGTCCACAAAATAAAAAAAGACATCATTTTTTTCTTGGATGGAGCTCCATTTGTATTGAAATATACTGAAAACCGACGTGAACGCCCGTTTTCAGTATATTCCAATACAAAATTGGCTGTCCACAAAATAAAAAAAAGACATCATTTTTTCTTGGATGGAGCTCCATTTGTATTGAAATATACTGAAAACCGACGTGAACGCCCGTTTTCAGTATATTCCAATACAAAATAGGGCAGTCCACAACATAAAAAAAAGACATCATTTTTTCTTGGATGGAGCTCCATTTGTATTGAAATATACTGAAAACCAACGTGAACGCCCGTTTTCAGTATATTCCAATACAAAATTGGCTTCCACAAAATAAAAAAAAGACATGATTTTTTTCTTGGATGGAGCTCCATTTGTATTGAAATATACTGAAAACCGACGTGAACGCCCGTTTTCAGTATATTCCAATACAAAATAGGGCAGTCCACAACATAAAAAAAGACATAATTTTTTTCTTGGATGGAGCTCCATTTGTATTGAAATATACTGAAAACCGACGTGAAGGCCCGTTTTCAGTATATTCCAATACAAAATTGGCTGTCCACAAAATAAAAAAAAGACATCATTTTTTTCTTGGATCGAGCTCCACTTGTATTGAAATATACTGAAAACCGACGTGAACACCCGTTTTCAGTATATTTCAATACAAAATAGGGCAGTCCACAAAATAAAAAAAAAGACATCATTTTTTTCTTGGATCGAGCTCCACTTGTATTGGAATATACTGAAAACCGACGTGAACACCCGTTTTCAGTATAGTTCAATACAAATAGGGCAGTCCACAAAATCAAAAAAAGACATCATTTCTTTCTTGGATCGAGCTCCATTTGTATTGAAATATACTGAAAACGGACTCAAACACCCGTTTTCAGTATATTTTAATACAAATTGGCAGTCCACAAAATAAAAAAAAAGACATCATTTCTTTCTTGGATCGAGCTCTATTTGTATTGAAATATACTGAAAACCGACTCAAACACCCGTTTTCTGTATATTCCAATACAAATTGGGAGTCCACAAAATAAAAAAAACACATCATTTCTTTCTTGGATGGAGCTCCATTTGTATTGAAATATACTGAAAACCGACGTGAACGCCCGTTTTCAGTATATTCAAATACAAAATTGGCTGTGCACAAAATAAAAAAAAGACATCATTTTTTCTTGGATGGAGCTCCATTTGTATTAAAATATACTGAAAACCGATGTGAACGCTCGTTTTCAGTATATTCCAATACAAAATAGGGCAGTCCACAACATAAAAAAAAGACATTTTTTTCTTGGATGGAGCTCCATTTGTATTGAAATATACTGAAAACCAACGTGAACGCCCGTTTTCAGTATATTCCAATACAAAATTGGTTGTCCACAAAATTAAAAAAAGATATCATTTTTTTCTTGGATCGAGCTCCACTTGTATTGAAATATACTGAAACCCGACGTGAACACCCGTTTTCAGTATATTCCAATACAAAATTGGCTGTCCACAAAATAAAAAAAAGACATCATTTTTTTCTTGGATCGAGCTCCATTTGTATTGTAATATACTGAAAACCGACGTGAACGCCCGTTTTCAGTATATTCCAATACAAAATAGGGCAGTCCACAAAATAAAAAAAAGACACCATTTTTTTCTTGGATCGAGCTCCACTTGTATTGTAATATACTGAAAACCGACGTGAACGCCCGTTTTCAGTATATTCCAATACAAAATAGGGCAGTCCACAACATAAAAATAAAGACATCATTTTTTTCTTGGATGGAGCTCCATTTGTATTGAAATATACTGAAAACCAACGTGAACGCCCGTTTTCAGTATATTCCAATACAAAATTGGTTGTCCACAAAAGAAAAAAAAGACATCATTTTTTCTTGGATCGAGCTCCACTTGTATTGCAATATACTGAAAACCGACGTGAACGCCCGTTTTCAGTATATTCTCATACAAAAAAGGGCAGTCCACAACATAAAAAGAGGACATCATTTTTTTCTTGGATGGAGCTCCATTTGTATTGAAATATACTGAAAACCAACGTGAACGCCCGTTTTCAGTATATTCCAATACAAAATTGGTTGTCCACAAAATAAAAAAAAGACATCATTTTTTTCTTGGATCGAGCTCCACTTGTATTGTAATATACTGAAAACCGACGTGAACGCCCGTTTTCGGTATATTCCAATACAAAATAGGGCAGTCCACAACATAAAAATAAAGACATCATTTTTTTCTTGGATGGAGCTCCATTTGTATTGAAATATACTGAAAACCAACGTGAACGCCCGTTTTCAGTATATTCCAATACAAAATTGGTTGTCCACAAAATAAAAAAAAGACATCATTTTTTTCTTGGATCGAGCTCCACTTGTATTGCAATATACTGAAAACCGACGTGAGCGCCCGTTTTCAGTATATTCCAATACAAAATAGGGCAGTCCACAACATAAAAAAAGGACATCATTCTTTTCTTGGATGGAGCTCCATTTGTATTGAAATATACTGAAAACCGACGTGAACGCCCGTTTTCAGTATATTCCAATACAAAATTGGCTGTCCACAAAATAAAAAAAAGACATCATTTTTTTCTTGGATCGAGCTCCACTTGTATTGTAATATACTGAAAACCGACGTGAACGCCCGTTTTCAGTATATTCCAATACAAAATTGGCAGTCCACAAAATAAAAAAAGACATCATTTTTTTCTTGGATGGAGCTCCATTTGTATTGAAATATACTGAAAACCGACGTGAACGCCCGTTTTCAGTATATTCCAGTACAAAATTGGCTGTCCACAAAATAAAAAAAAGACATCATTTTTTCTTGGATGGAGCTCCATTTGTATTGAAATATACTGAAAACCGACGTGAACGCCCGTTTTCAGTATATTCCAATACAAAATAGGGCAGTCCACAACATAAAAAAAAGACATCATTTTTTCTTGGATGGAGCTCCATTTGTATTGAAATATACTGAAAACCAACGTGAACGCCCGTTTTCAGTATATTCCAATACAAAATTGGTTGTCCACAAAATAAAAAAAAGACATCATTTTTTTCTTGGATCGAGCTCCACTTGTATTGTAATATACTGAAAACCGACGTGAACGCCCGTTTTCGGTATATTCCAATACAAAATAGGGCAGTCCACAACATAAAAATAAAGACATCATTTTTTTCTTGGATGGAGCTCCATTTGTATTGAAATATACTGAAAACCAACGTGAACGCCCGTTTTCAGTATATTCCAATACAAAATTGGTTGTCCACAAAATAAAAAAAAGACATCATTTTTTTCTTGGATCGAGCTCCACTTGTATTGCAATATACTGAAAACCGACGTGAACGCCCGTTTTCAGTATATTCCAATACAAAATAGGGCAGTCCACAACATAAAAAAAGGACATCATTCTTTTCTTGGATGGAGCTCCATTTGTATTGAAATATACTGAAAACCGACGTGAACGCCCGTTTTCAGTATATTCCAATACAAAATTGGCTGTCCACAAAATAAAAAAAAGACATCATTTTTTTCTTGGATCGAGCTCCACTTGTATTGTAATATACTGAAAACCGACGTGAACGCCCGTTTTCAGTATATTCCAATACAAAATTGGCAGTCCACAAAATAAAAAAAGACATCATTTTTTTCTTGGATGGAGCTCCATTTGTATTGAAATATACTGAAAACCGACGTGAACGCCCGTTTTCAGTATATTCCAATACAAAATTGGCTGTCCACAAAATAAAAAAAAGACATCATTTTTTCTTGGATGGAGCTCCATTTGTATTGAAATATACTGAAAACCGACGTGAACGCCCGTTTTCAGTATATTCCAATACAAAATAGGGCAGTCCACAACATAAAAAAAAAGACATCATTTTTTCTTGGATGGAGCTCCATTTGTATTGAAATATACTGAAAACCAACGTGAACGCCCGTTTTCAGTATATTCCAATACAAAATTGGCTTCCACAAAATAAAAAAAAGACATGATTTTTTTCTTGGATGGAGCTCCATTTGTATTGAAATATACTGAAAACCGACGTGAACGCCCGTTTTCAGTATATTCCAATACAAAATAGGGCAGTCCACAACATAAAAAAAAGACATCATTTTTTTCTTGGATGGAGCTCCATTTGTATTGAAATATACTGAAAACCGACGTGAACGCCCGTTTTCAGTATATTCCAATACAAAATTGGCTGTCCACAAAATAAAAAAAAGACATCATTTTTTTCTTGGATCGAGCTCCACTTGTATTGAAATATACTGAAAACCGACGTGAACACCCGTTTTCAGTATATTTCAATACAAAATAGGGCAGTCCACAAAATAAAAAAAAAGACATCATTTTTTTCTTGGATCGAGCTCCACTTGTATTGGAATATACTGAAAACCGACGTGAACACCCGTTTTCAGTATAGTTCAATACAAATAGGGCAGTCCACAAAATCAAAAAAAGACATCATTTCTTTCTTGGATCGAGCTCCATTTGTATTGGAATATACTGAAAACCGATTCAAACGCCCGTTTTCAGTATATTCCTATACAAATAGAGCAGTCCACAAAATAAAAAAATGACATCATTTCTTTCTTGGATCGAGCTCCATTTGTATTGAAATATACTGAAAACGGACTCAAACACCCGTTTTCAGTATATTTTAATACAAATTGGCAGTCCACAAAATAAAAAAAAGACATCATTTTTTTCTTGGATCGAGCTCCACTTGTATTGTAATATACTGAAAACCGACGTGAACGCCCGTTTTCGGTATATTCCAATACAAAATAGGGCAGTCCACAACATAAAAATAAAGACATCATTTTTTTCTTGGATGGAGCTCCATTTGTATTGAAATATACTGAAAACCAACGTGAACGCCCGTTTTCAGTATATTCCAATACAAAATTGGTTGTCCACAAAATAAAAAAAAGACATCATTTTTTTCTTGGATCGAGCTCCACTTGTATTGCAATATACTGAAAACCGACGTGAGCGCCCGTTTTCAGTATATTCCAATACAAAATAGGGCAGTCCACAACATAAAAAAAGGACATCATTCTTTTCTTGGATGGAGCTCCATTTGTATTGAAATATACTGAAAACCGACGTGAACGCCCGTTTTCAGTATATTCCAATACAAAATTGGCTGTCCACAAAATAAAAAAAAGACATCATTTTTTTCTTGGATCGAGCTCCACTTGTATTGTAATATACTGAAAACCGACGTGAACGCCCGTTTTCAGTATATTCCAATACAAAATTGGCAGTCCACAAAATAAAAAAAGACATCATTTTTTTCTTGGATGGAGCTCCATTTGTATTGAAATATACTGAAAACCGACGTGAACGCCCGTTTTCAGTATATTCCAATACAAAATTGGCTGTCCACAAAATAAAAAAAAGACATCATTTTTTCTTGGATGGAGCTCCATTTGTATTGAAATATACTGAAAACCGACGTGAACGCCCGTTTTCAGTATATTCCAATACAAAATAGGGCAGTCCACAACATAAAAAAAAGACATCATTTTTTCTTGGATGGAGCTCCATTTGTATTGAAATATACTGAAAACCAACGTGAACGCCCGTTTTCAGTATATTCCAATACAAAATTGGCTTCCACAAAATAAAAAAAAGACATGATTTTTTTCTTGGATGGAGCTCCATTTGTATTGAAATATACTGAAAACCGACGTGAACGCCCGTTTTCAGTATATTCCAATACAAAATAGGGCAGTCCACAACATAAAAAAAAGACATCATTTTTTTCTTGGATGGAGCTCCATTTGTATTGAAATATACTGAAAACCGACGTGAACGCCCGTTTTCAGTATATTCCAATACAAAATTGGCTGTCCACAAAATAAAAAAAAGACATCATTTTTTTCTTGGATCGAGCTCCACTTGTATTGAAATATACTGAAAACCGACGTGAACACCCGTTTTCAGTATATTTCAATACAAAATAGGGCAGTCCACAAAATAAAAAAAAAGACATCATTTTTTTCTTGGATCGAGCTCCACTTGTATTGGAATATACTGAAAACCGACGTGAACACCCGTTTTCAGTATAGTTCAATACAAATAGGGCAGTCCACAAAATCAAAAAAAGACATCATTTCTTTCTTGGATCGAGCTCCATTTGTATTGGAATATACTGAAAACCGATTCAAACGCCCGTTTTCAGTATATTCCTATACAAATAGGGCAGTCCACAAAATAAAAAAATGACATCATTTCTTTCTTGGATCGAGCTCCATTTGTATTGAAATATACTGAAAACGGACTCAAACACCCGTTTTCAGTATATTTTAATACAAATTGGCAGTCCACAAAATAAAAAAAAGACATCATTTCTTTCTTGGATCGAGCTCTATTTGTATTGAAATATACTGAAAACCGACTCAAACGCCTGTTTTCAGTATATTCCAATACAAAATTGGCTGTGCACAAAATAAAAAAAAGACATCATTTTTTCTTGGATGGAGCTCCATTTGTATTAAAATATACTGAAAACCGATGTGAAAGCTCGTTTTCAGTATATTCCAATACAAAATAGGGCAGTCCACAACATAAAAAAAAGACATTTTTTTCTTGGATGGAGCTCCATTTGTATTGAAATATACTGAACACCAACGTGAACGCCCGTTTTCAGTATATTCCAATACAAAATTGGTTGTCCACAAAATTAAAAAAAGATATCATTTTTTTCTTGGATCGAGCTCCACTTGTATTGAAATATACTGAAACCCGACGTGAACACCCGTTTTCAGTATATTCCAATACAAAATTGGCTGTCCACAAAATAAAAAAAAGACATCATTTTTTTCTTGGATCGAGCTCCATTTGTATTGTAATATACTGAAAACCGACGTGAACGCCCGTTTTCAGTATATTCCAATACAAAATAGGGCAGTCCACAAAATAAAAAAAAGACATCATTTTTTTCTTGGATCGAGCTCCACTTGTATTGTAATATACTGAAAACCGACGTGAACGCCCGTTTTCAGTATATTCCAATACAAAATAGGGCAGTCCACAACATAAAAATAAAGACATCATTTTTTTCTTGGATGGAGCTCCATTTGTATTGAAATATACTGAAAACCAACGTGAACGCCCGTTTTCAGTATATTCCAATACAAAATTGGTTGTCCACAAAATAAAAAAAAGACATCATTTTTTCTTGGATCGAGCTCCACTTGTATTGCAATATACTGAAAACCGACGTGAACGCCCGTTTTCAGTATATTCTAATACAAAATAGGGCAGTCCACAACATAAAAAGAGGACATCATTCTTTTCTTGGATGGAGCTCCATTTGTATTGAAATATACTGAAAACCGACGTGAACGCCCGTTTTCAGTATATTCCAATACAAAATTGGCTGTCCACAAAATAAAAAAAAGACATCATTTTTTTCTTGGATCGAGCTCCACTTGTATTGTAGTATACTGAAAACCGACGTGAACGCCCGTTTTCAGTATATTCCAATACAAAATTGGCAGTCCACAAAATAAAAAAAGACATCATTTTTTTCTTGGATGGAGCTCCATTTGTATTGAAATATACTGAAAACCGACGTGAACGCCCGTTTTCAGTATATTCCAATACAAAATAGGGCAGTCCACAACATAAAAAAAAAGACATCATTTTTTTCTTGGATGGAGCTCCATTTGTATTGAAATATACTGAAAACCGACGTGAACGCCCGTTTTCAGTATATTCCAATACAAAATTGGCTGTCCACAAAATAAAAAAAAGACATCATTTTTTTCTTGGATGGAGCTCCACTTGTATTGGAATATACTGAATACCGACGTGAACACCCGTTTTCAGTATAGTTCAATACAAATAGGGCAGTCCACAAAATCAAAAAAAGACATCATTTCTTTCTTGGATCGAGCTCCATTTGTATTGGAATATACTGAAAACCGATTCAAACGCCCGTTTTCAGTATATTTCTATACAAATAGGGCAGTCAACAAAATAAAAAAAAGACATCATTTCTTTCTTGGATCGAGCTCCATTTGTATTGAAATATACTGAAAACGGACTCAAACACCCGTTTTCAGTATATTTTAATACAAATTGGCAGTCCACAAAATAAAAAAAAAGACATCATTTCTTTCTTGGATCGAGCTCTATTTGTATTGAAATATACTGAAAACCGACTCAAACACCCGTTTTCTGTATATTCCAATACAAATTGGCAGTCCACAAAATAAAAAAAGACATCATTTCTTTCTTGGATGGAGCTCCATTTGTATTGAAATATACTGAAAACCGACGTGAACGCCCGTTTTTAGTATATTCCAATACAAAATTCGCTGTGCACAAAATAAAAAAAAGACATCATTTTTTCTTGGATGGAGCTCCATTTGTATTAAAATATACTGAAAACCGATGTGAACGCTCGTTTTCAGTATATTCCAATACAAAATAGGGCAGTCCACAACATAAAAAAAGACATTTTTTTCTTCGATGGAGCTCCATTTGTATTGAAATATACTGAAAACCAACGTGAACGCCCGTTTTCAGTATATTCCAATACAAAATTGGTTGTCCACAAAATTAAAAAAAGATATCATTTTTTTCTTGGATCGAGCTCCACTTGTATTGAAATATACTGAAACCCGACGTGAACACCCGTTTTCAGTATATTCCAATACAAAATTGGCTGTCCACAAAATAAAAAAAAGACATCATTTTTTTCTTGGATCGAGCTCCATTTGTATTGTAATATACTGAAACCGACGTGAACGCCCGTTTTCAGTATATTCCAATACAAAATTGGCTGTCCACATAATAAAAAAAAGACATCATTT
This sequence comes from Stegodyphus dumicola, assembly GCF_044657685.1. Lineage (NCBI taxonomy): Eukaryota > Metazoa > Arthropoda > Arachnida > Araneae > Eresidae > Stegodyphus > Stegodyphus dumicola. The sequence continues at coordinate 101,543,664 of NC_140772.1, read as the reverse complement.
TTTTCTTGGATCGAGCTCCACTTGTATTGTAATATACTGAAAACGGACTCAAACACCCGTTTTCAGTATATTTTAATACAAATTGGCAGTCCACAAAATAAAAAAAAAGACATCATATCTTTCTTGGATCGAGCTCTATTTGTATTGAAATATACTGAAAACCGACTCAAACACCCGTTTTCTGTATATTCCAATACAAATTGGCAGTCCACAAAATAAAAAAAAGACATCATTTCTTTCTTGGATGGAGCTCCATTCGTATTGAAATATACTGAAAACCGACGTGAACGCCCGTTTTCAGTATATTTCAATACAAAATAGGGCAGTCCACAAAATAAAAAAAAGACATCATTTTTTTCTTGGATCGAGCTCCACTTGTATTGTAATATACTGAAAACCGACGTGAACGCCCGTTTTCAGTATATTCCAATACAAAATTGGCTGTCCACATAATAAAAAAAAGACATCATATTTTTCTTGGATCGAGCTCCACTTGTATTGTAATATACTGAAAACCGACGTGAACGCCCGTTTTCAGTATATTCCAATACAAAATTGGCAGTCCACAAAATAAAAAATGACATCATTTTTTTCTTGGATGGAGCTCCATTTGTATTGAAATATACTGAAAACCGACGTGAACGCCCGTTTTCAGTATATTCCAATACAAAATTGGCTGTCCACAAAATAAAAAAAAGACATCATTTTTTCTTGGATGGAGCTCCATTTGTATTGAAATATACTGAAAACCGACGTGAACGCCCGTTTTCAGTATATTCCAATACAAAATTGGTTGTCCACAAAATAAAAAAAAGACATCATTTTTTCTTGGATGGAGCTCCATTTGTATTAAAATATACTGAAAACCGATGTGAACGCTCGTTTTCAGTATATTCCAATACAAAATAGGGCAGTCCACAACATAAAAAAAAGACATTTTTTTCTTGGATGGAGCTCCATTTGTATTGAAATATACTGAAAACCAACGTGAACGCCCGTTTTCAGTATATTCCAATACAAAATTGGTTGTCCACAAAATTAAAAAAAGATATCATTTTTTTCTTGGATCGAGCTCCACTTGTATTGAAATATACTGAAACCCGACGTGAACACCCGTTTTCAGTATATTCCAATACAAAATTGGCTGTCCACAAAATAAAAAAAAGACATCATTTTTTTCTTGGATCGAGCTCCATTTGTATTGTAATATACTGAAAACCGACGTGAACGCCCGTTTTCAGTATATTCCAATACAAAATAGGGCAGTCCACAAAATAAAAAAAAGACATCATTTTTTTCTTGGATCGAGCTCCACTTGTATTGTAATATACTGAAAACCGACGTGAACGCCCGTTTTCAGTATATTCCAATACAAAATAGGGCAGTCCACAACATAAAAATAAAGACATCATTTTTTTCTTGGATGGAGCTCCATTTGTATTGAAATATACTGAAAACCAACGTGAACGCCCGTTTTCAGTATATTCCAATACAAAATTGGTTGTCCACAAAATAAAAAAAAGACATCATTTTTTCTTGGATCGAGCTCCACTTGTATTGCAATATACTGAAAACCGACGTGAACGCCCGTTTTCAGTATATTCTAATACAAAATAGGGCAGTCCACAACATAAAAAGAGGACATCATTCTTTTCTTGGATGGAGCTCCATTTGTATTGAAATATACTGAAAACCGACGTGAACGCCCGTTTTCAGTATATTCCAATACAAAATTGGCTGTCCACAAAATAAAAAAAAGACATCATTTTTTCTTGGATGGAGCTCCATTTGTATTGAAATATACTGAAAACCGACGTGAACGCCCGTTTTCAGTATATTCCAATACAAAATTGGTTGTCCACAAAATAAAAAAAAGACATCATTTTTTCTTGGATGGAGCTCCATTTGTATTAAAATATACTGAAAACCGATGTGAACGCTCGTTTTCAGTATATTCCAATACAAAATAGGGCAGTCCACAACATAAAAAAAAGACATTTTTTTCTTGGATGGAGCTCCATTTGTATTGAAATATACTGAAAACCAACGTGAACGCCCGTTTTCAGTATATTCCAATACAAAATTGGTTGTCCACAAAATTAAAAAAAGATATCATTTTTTTCTTGGATCGAGCTCCACTTGTATTGAAATATACTGAAACCCGACGTGAACACCCGTTTTCAGTATATTCCAATACAAAATTGGCTGTCCACAAAATAAAAAAAAGACATCATTTTTTTCTTGGATCGAGCTCCATTTGTATTGTAATATACTGAAAACCGACGTGAACGCCCGTTTTCAGTATATTCCAATACAAAATAGGGCAGTCCACAAAATAAAAAAAAGACATCATTTTTTTCTTGGATCGAGCTCCACTTGTATTGTAATATACTGAAAACCGACGTGAACGCCCGTTTTCAGTATATTCCAATACAAAATAGGGCAGTCCACAACATAAAAATAAAGACATCATTTTTTTCTTGGATGGAGCTCCATTTGTATTGAAATATACTGAAAACCAACGTGAACGCCCGTTTTCAGTATATTCCAATACAAAATTGGTTGTCCACAAAATAAAAAAAAGACATCATTTTTTCTTGGATCGAGCTCCACTTGTATTGCAATATACTGAAAACCGACGTGAACGCCCGTTTTCAGTATATTCTAATACAAAATAGGGCAGTCCACAACATAAAAAGAGGACATCATTCTTTTCTTGGATGGAGCTCCATTTGTATTGAAATATACTGAAAACCGACGTGAACGCCCGTTTTCAGTATATTCCAATACAAAATTGGCTGTCCACAAAATAAAAAAAAGACATCATTTTTTTCTTGGATCGAGCTCCACTTGTATTGTAATATACTGAAAACCGACGTGAACGCCCGTTTTCAGTATATTCCAATACAAAATTGGCAGTCCACAAAATAAAAAAAGACATCATTTTTTTCTTGGATGGAGCTCCATTTGTATTGAAATATACTGAAAACCGACGTGAACGCCCGTTTTCAGTATATTCCAATACAAAATAGGGCAGTCCACAACATAAAAAAAAGGACATCATTTTTTTCTTGGATGGAGCTCCATTTGTATTGAAATATACTGAAAACCGACGTGAACGCCCGTTTTCAGTATATTCCAATACAAAATTGGCTGTCCACAAAATAAAAAAAAGACATCATTTTTTTCTTGGATCGAGCTCCACTTGTATTGGAATATACTGAAAACCGACGTGAACACCCGTTTTCAGTATAGTTCAATACAAATAGGGCAGTCCACAAAATCAAAAAAAGACATCATTTCTTTCTTGGATCGAGCTCCATTTGTATTGGAATATACTGAAAACCGATTCAAACGCCCGTTTTCAGTATATTTCTATACAAATAGGGCAGTCCACAAAATAAAAAAAAGACATCATTTCTTTCTTGGATCGAGCTCCATTTGTATTGAAATATACTGAAAACGGACTCAAACACCCGTTTTCAGTATATTTTAATACAAATTGGCAGTCCACAAAATAAAAAAAAGACATCATTTCTTTCTTGGATCGAGCTCTATTTGTATTGAAATATACTGAAAACCGACTCAAACACCCGTTTTCTGTATATTCCAATACAAATTGGCAGTCCACAAAATAAAAAAAGACATCATTTCTTTCTTGGATGGAGCTCCATTTGTATTGAAATATACTGAAAACCGACGTGAACGCCCGTTTTTAGTATATTCCAATACAAAATTGGCTGTGCACAAAATAAAAAAAAGACATCATTTTTTCTTGGATGGAGCTCCATTTGTATTAAAATATACTGAAAACCGATGTGAACGCTCGTTTTCAGTATATTCCAATACAAAATAGGGCAGTCCACAACATAAAAAAAGACATTTTTTTCTTGGATGGAGCTCCATTTGTATTGAAATATACTGAAAACCAACGTGAACGCCCGTTTTCAGTATATTGCAATACAAAATTGGTTGTCCACAAAATTAAAAAAAGATATCATTTTTTTCTTGGATCGAGCTCCACTTGTATTGAAATATACTGAAACCCGACGTGAACACCCGTTTTCAGTATATTCCAATACAAAATTGGCTGTGCACAAAATAAAAAAAAGACATCATTTTTTTATTGGATCGAGCTCCATTTGTATTGTAATATACTGAAACCGACGTGAACGCCCGTTTTCAGTATATTCCAATACAAAATTGGCTGTCCACATAATAAAAAAAAGACATCATTTTTTTCTTGGATCGAGCTCCACTTGTATTGTAATATACTGAAAACCGACGTGAACGCCCGTTTTCAGTATATTCCAATACAAAATTGGCTGTCCACAAAATAAAAAAAAGACATCATTTTTTCTTGGATGGAGCTCCATTTGTATTGAAATATACTGAAAACCGACGTGAACGCCCGTTTTCAGTATATTTTAATACAAATTGGCAGTCCACAAAATAAAAAAAAAGACATCATATCTTTCTTGGATCGAGCTCTATTTGTATTGAAATATACTGAAAACCGACTCAAACACCCGTTTTCTGTATATTCCAATACAAATTGGCAGTCCACAAAATAAAAAAAAGACATCATTTCTTTCTTGGATGGAGCTCCATTCGTATTGAAATATACTGAAAACCGACGTGAACGCCCGTTTTCAGTATATTTCAATACAAAATAGGGCAGTCCACAAAATAAAAAAAAGACATCATTTTTTCTTGGATCGAGCTCCACTTGTATTGTAATATACTGAAAACCGACGTGAACGCCCGTTTTCAGTATATTCCAATACAAAATTGGCTGTCCACATAATAAAAAAAAGACATCATATTTTTCTTGGATCGAGCTCCACTTGTATTGTAATATACTGAAAACCGACGTGAACGCCCGTTTTCAGTATATTCCAATACAAAATTGGCAGTCCACAAAATAAAAAAAGACATCATTTTTTTCTTGGATGGAGCTCCATTTGTATTGAAATATACTGAAAACCGACGTGAACGCCCGTTTTCAGTATATTCCAATACAAAATTGGCTGTCCACAAAATAAAAAAAAGACATCATTTTTTCTTGGATGGAGCTCCATTTGTATTGAAATATACTGAAAACCGACGTGAACGCCCGTTTTCAGTATATTCCAATACAAAATAGGGCAGTCCACAACATAAAAAAAGACATCATTTTTTTCTTGGATGGAGCTCCATTTGTATTGAAATATACCGAAAACCAACGTGAACGCCCGTTTTCAGTATATTCCAATACAAAATTGGTTGTCCACAAAATAAAAAAAAGACATCATTTTTTTCTTGGATGGAGCTCCATTTGTATTGAAATATACTGAAAACCAACGTGAATGCCCGTTTTCAGTATATTCCAATACAAAATTGGTTGTCCACAAAATAAAAAAAAGACATCATTTTTTTCTTGGATCGAGCTCCACTTGTATTGTAATATACTGAAAACCGACGTGAACGCCCGTTTTCAGTATATTCCAATACAAAATAGGGCAGTCCACAACATAAAAAAAGACATCATTTTTTTCTTAGATGGAGCTCCATTTGTATTGAAATATACTGAAAACCGACGTGAACGCCCGTTTTCAGTATATTCCAATACAAAATTGGCTGTCCACAAAATAAAAAAATGACATCATTCTTTTCTTGGATCGAGCTCCACTTGTATTGTAATATACTGAAAACCGACGTGAATGCCCGTTTTCAGTATATTCCAATACAAAATTGGCAGTCCACAAAATAAAAAAAGACATCATTTTTTTCTTGGATGGAGCTCCATTTGTATTTAAATATACTGAAAACCGACGTGAACGCCCGTTTTCAGTATATTCCAATACAAAATTGGGTGTCCACAAAATAAAAAAAAGACATCATTTTTTTCTTGGATGGAGCTCCATTTGTATTGAAATATACTGAAAACCAACGTGAACGCCCGTTTTCAGTATATTCCAATACAAAATTGGTTGTCCACAAAATAAAAAAAAGACATCATTTTTTTCTTGGATCGAGCTCCACTTGTATTGTAATATACTGAAAACCGACGTGAACGCCCGTTTTCAGTATATTCCAATACAAAATAGGGCAGTCCACAACATAAAAATAAAGACATCATTTTTTTCTTGGATGGAGCTCCATTTGTATTGAAATATACTGAAAACCAACGTGAACGCCCGTTTTCAGTATATTTTAATACAAATTGGCAGTCCACAAAATAAAAAAAAAGACATCATATCTTTCTTGGATCGAGCTCTATTTGTATTGAAATATACTGAAAACCGACTCAAACACCCGTTTTCTGTATATTCCAATACAAATTGGCAGTCCACAAAATAAAAAAAAGACATCATTTCTTTCTTGGATGGAGCTCCATTCGTATTGAAATATACTGAAACCCGACGTGAACGCCCGTTTTCAGTATATTCCAATACAAAATTGGGTGTCCACAAAATAAAAAAAAGACATCATTTTTTTCTTGGATGGAGCTCCATTTGTATTGAAATATACTGAAAACCAACGTGAACGCCCGTTTTCAGTATATTCCAATACAAAATTGGTTGTCCACAAAATAAAAAAAAGACATCATTTTTTTCTTGGATCGAGCTCCACTTGTATTGTAATATACTGAAAACCGACGTGAACGCCCGTTTTCAGTATATTCCAATACAAAATAGGGCAGTCCACAACATAAAAATAAAGACATCATTTTTTTCTTGGATGGAGCTCCATTTGTATTGAAATATACTGAAAACCAACGTGAACGCCCGTTTTCAGTATATTTTAATACAAATTGGCAGTCCACAAAATAAAAAAAAAGACATCATATCTTTCTTGGATCGAGCTCTATTTGTATTGAAATATACTGAAAACCGACTCAAACACCCGTTTTCTGTATATTCCAATACAAATTGGCAGTCCACAAAATAAAAAAAAGACATCATTTCTTTCTTGGATGGAGCTCCATTCGTATTGAAATATACTGAAAACCGACGTGAACGCCCGTTTTCAGTATATTTCAATACAAAATAGGGCAGTCCACAAAATAAAAAAAAGACATCATTTTTTCTTGGATCGAGCTCCACTTGTATTGTAATATACTGAAAACCGACGTGAACGCCCGTTTTCAGTATATTCCAATACAAAATTGGCTGTCCACATAATAAAAAAAAGACATCATATTTTTCTTGGATCGAGCTCCACTTGTATTGTAATATACTGAAAACCGACGTGAACGCCCGTTTTCAGTATATTCCAATACAAAATTGGCAGTCCACAAAATAAAAAAAGACATCATTTTTTTCTTGGATGGAGCTCCATTTGTATTGAAATATACTGAAAACCGACGTGAACGCCCGTTTTCAGTATATTCCAATACAAAATTGGCTGTCCACAAAATAAAAAAAAGACATCATTTTTTCTTGGATGGAGCTCCATTTGTATTGAAATATACTGAAAACCGACGTGAACGCCCGTTTTCAGTATATTCCAATACAAAATAGGGCAGTCCACAACATAAAAAAAAGACATCATTTTTTTCTTGGATGGAGCTCCATTTGTATTGAAATATACCGAAAACCAACGTGAACGCCCGTTTTCAGTATATTCCAATACAAAATTGGTTGTCCACAAAATAAAAAAAAGACATCATTTTTTTCTTGGATGGAGCTCCATTTGTATTGAAATATACTGAAAACCAACGTGAATGCCCGTTTTCAGTATATTCCAATACAAAATTGGTTGTCCACAAAATAAAAAAAAGACATCATTTTTTTCTTGGATCGAGCTCCACTTGTATTGTAATATACTGAAAACCAACGTGAACGCCCGTTTTCAGTATATTCCAATACAAAATAGGGCAGTCCACAACATAAAAAAAGACATCATTTTTTTCTTAGATGGAGCTCCATTTGTATTGAAATATACTGAAAACCGACGTGAACGCCCGTTTTCAGTATATTCCAATACAAAATTGGCTGTCCACAAAATAAAAAAATGACATCATTCTTTTCTTGGATCGAGCTCCACTTGTATTGTAATATACTGAAAACCGACGTGAATGCCCGTTTTCAGTATATTCCAATACAAAATTGGCAGTCCACAAAATAAAAAAAGACATCATTTTTTTCTTGGATGGAGCTCCATTTGTATTTAAATATACTGAAAACCGACGTGAACGCCCGTTTTCAGTATATTCCAATAAAAATTGGGTGTCCACAAAATAAAAAAAAGACATCATTTTTTTCTTGGATGGAGCTCCATTTGTATTGAAATATACTGAAAACCAACGTGAACGCCCGTTTTCAGTATATTCCAATACAAAATTGGTTGTCCACAAAATAAAAAAAAGACATCATTTTTTTCTTGGATCGAGCTCCACTTGTATTGTAATATACTGAAAACCGACGTGAACGCCCGTTTTCAGTATATTCCAATACAAAATAGGGCAGTCCACAACATAAAAATAAAGACATCATTTTTTTCTTGGATGGAGCTCCATTTGTATTGAAATATACTGAAAACCAACGTGAACGCCCGTTTTTAGTATATTCCAATACAAAATTGGTTGTCCACAAAATAAAAAAAAGACATCATTTTTTTCTTGGATCGAGCTCCACTTGTATTGCAATATACTGAAAACCGACGTGAACGCCCGTTTTCAGTATATTCCAATACAAAATAGGGCAGTCCACAACATAAAAAAAGGACATCATTCTTTTCTTGGATGGAGATCCATTTGTATTGAAATATACTGAAAACCGACGTGAACGCCCGTTTTCAGTATATTCCAATACAAAATTGGCTGTCCACAAAATAAAAAAAAGACATCATTTTTTTCTTGGATCGAGCTCCACTTGTATTGTAATATACTGAAAACCGACGTGAACGCCCGTTTTCAGTATATTCCAATACAAAATTGGCAGTCCAAAAATAAAAAAAGACATCATTTTTTTCTTGGATGGAGCTCCATTTGTATTGAAATATACTGAAAACCGACGTGAACGCCCGTTTTCAGTATATTCCAATACAAAATTGGCTGTCCACAAAATAAAAAAAAGACATCATTTTTTCTTGGATGGAGCTCCATTTGTATTGAAATATACTGAAAACCGACGTGAACGCCCGTTTTCAGTATATTCCAATACAAAATAGGGCAGTCCACAACATAAAAAAAAGACATCATTTTTTCTTGGATGGAGCTCCATTTGTATTGAAATATACTGAAAACCAACGTGAACGCCCGTTTTCAGTATATTCCAATACAAAATTGGCTGTCCACAAAATAAAAAAAAGACATCATTTTTTTCTTGGATGGAGCTCCATTTGTATTGAAATATACTGAAAACCGACGTGAACGCCCGTTTTCAGTATATTCCAATACAAAATAGGGCAGTCCACAACATAAAAAAAAGACATCATTTTTTTCTTGGATGGAGCTCCATTTGTATTGAAATATACTGAAAACCGACGTGAACGCCCGTTTTCAGTATATTCCAATACAAAATTGGCTGTCCACAAAATAAAAAAAAGACATCATTTTTTCTTGGATGGAGCTCCATTTGTATTGAAATATACTGAAAACCGACGTGAACGCCCGTTTTCAGTATATTCCAATACAAAATAGGGCAGTCCACAACATAAAAAAAAAGACATCATTTTTTCTTGGATGGAGCTCCATTTGTATTGAAATATACTGAAAACCAACGTGAACGCCCGTTTTCAGTATATTCCAATACAAAATTGGCTGTCCACAAAATAAAAAAAAGACATCATTTTTTTCTTGGATGGAGCTCCATTTGTATTGAAATATACTGAAAACCGACGTGAACGCCCGTTTTCAGTATATTCCAATACAAAATAGGGCAGTCCACAACATAAAAAAAAGACATCATTTTTTTCTTGGATGGAGATCCATTTGTATTGAAATATACTGAAAACCGACGTGAACGCCCGTTTTCAGTATATTCCAATACAAAATTGGCTGTCCACAAAATAAAAAAAAGACATCATTTTTTTCTTGGATCGAGCTCCACTTGTATTGAAATATACTGAAAACCGACGTGAACACCCGTTTTCAGTATATTTCAATACAAAATAGGGCAGTCCACAAAATAAAAAAAAAGACATCATTTTTTTCTTGGATCGAGCTCCACTTGTATTGGAATATACTGAAAACCGACGTGAACACCCGTTTTCAGTATAGTTCAATACAAATATGGCAGTCCACAAAATAAAAAAAAGACATCATTTCTTTCTTGGATCGAGCTCCATTTGTATTGGAATATACTGAAAACCGATTCAAACGCCCGTTTTCAGTATATTTCTATACAAATAGGGCAGTCCACAAAATAAAAAAAAGACATCATTTCTTTCTTGGATGGAGCTCCATTTGTATTGAAATATACTGAAAACCGATGTGAACGCCCGTTTTCAGTATATTCCAATACAAAATTGGCTGTGCACAAAATAAAAAAAAGACATCATTTTTTCTTGGATGGAGCTCCATTTGTATTAAAATATACTGAAAACCGATGTGAACGCTCGTTTTCAGTATATTCCAATACAAAATAGGGCAGTCCACAACATAAAAAAAAGACATTTTTTTCTTGGATGGAACTCCATTTGTATTGAAATATACTGAAAACCAACGTGAACGCCCGTTTTCAGTATATTCCAATACAAAATTGGTTGTCCACAAAATTAAAAAAAGATATCATTTTTTTCTTGGATCGAGCTCCACTTGTATTGAAATATAATGAAAACCGACGTGAACACCCGTTTTCAGTATATTCCAATACAAAATTGGCTGTCCACAAAATAAAAAAAAGACATCATTTTTTTCTTGGATCGAGCTCCATTTGTATTGTAATATACTGAAACCGACGTGAACGCCCGTTTTCAGTATATTCCAATACAAAATTGGCTGTCCACATAATAAAAAAAAGACATCATTTTTTTCTTGGATCGAGCTCCACTTGTATTGTAATATACTGAAAACCGACGTGAACGCCCGTTTTCAGTATATTCCAATACAAAATTGGCAGTCCACAAAATAAAAAAAAGACATCATTTTTTTCTTGGATGGAGCTCCATTTGTATTGAAATATACTGAAAACCAACATGAACGCCCGTTTTCAGTATATTCCAATACAAAATTGGTTGTCCACAAAATAAAAAAAAGACATCATTTTTTCTTGGATGGAGCTCCATTTGTATTGAAATATACTGAAAACCGACGTGAACGCCCCTTTTCAGTATATTCCAATACAAAATAGGGCAGTCCACAACATAAAAAAAAGACATCATTTTTTTCTTGGATGGAGCTCCATTTGTATTGAAATATACTGAAAACCAACGTGAACGCCCGTTTTCAGTATATTCCAATACAAAATTGGTTGTCCACAAAATTAAAAAAAGATATCATTTTTTTCTTGGATCGAGCTCCACTTGTATTGAAATATACTGAAAACCGACGTGAACACCCGTTTTCAGTACATTTCAATACAAAATAGGGCAGTCCACAAAATAAAAAAAAGACATCATTTTTTTCTTGGATCGAGCTCCACTTGTATTGTAATATACTGAAAACCGACGTGAACGCCCGTTTTCAGTATATTCCAATACAAAATTGGCTGTCCACATAATAAAAAAAAGACATCATTTTTTTCTTGGATCGAGCTCCACTTGTATTGTAATATACTGAAAACCGACGTGAACGCCCGTTTTCAGTATATTCCAATACAAAATTGGCAGTCCACAAAATAAAAAAAGACATCATTTTTTTCTTGGATGGAGCTCCATTTGTATTGAAATATACTGAAAACCGACGTGAACGCCCGTTTTCAGTATATTCCAATACAAAATTGGCTGTCCACAAAATAAAAAAAAGACATCATTTTTTCTTGGATGGAGCTCCATTTGTATTGAAATATACTGAAAACCGACGTGAACGCCCGTTTTCAGTATATTCCAATACAAAATGGGGCAGTCCACAACATAAAAAAAAGACATCATTTTTTTCTTGGATGGAGCTCCATTTGTATTGAAATATACTGAAAACCAACGTGAACGCCCGTTTTCAGTATATTCCAATACAAAATTGGTTGTCCACAAAATAAAAAAAAGACATCATTTTTTTCTTGGATCGAGCTCCACTTGTATTGTAATATACTGAAAACCGACGTGAACGCCCGTTTTCAGTATATTCCAATACAAAATAGGGCAGTCCACAACATAAAAAAAAGACATCATTTTTTTCTTGGATGGAGCTCCATTTGTATTGAAATATACTGAAAACCAACGTGAATGCCCGTTTTCAGTATATTCCAATACAAAATTGGTTGTCCACAAAATAAAAAAAAGACATCATTTTTTTCTTGGATCGAGCTCCACTTGTATTGTAATATACTGAAAACCGACGTGAACGCCCGTTTTCAGTATATTCCAATACAAAATAGGGCAGTCCACAACATAATAAAAAGACATCATTTTTTTTTTAGATGGAGCTCCATTTGTATTGAAATATACTGAAAACCGACGTGAACGCCCGTTTTCAGTATATTCCAATACAAAATTGGCTGTCCACAAAATAAAAAAATGACATCATTTTTTTCTTGGATCGAGCTCCACTTGTATTGTAATATACTGAAAACCGACGTGAACGCCCGTTGTCAGTATATTCCAATACAAAATTGGCAGTCCACAAAATAAAAAAAGACATCATTTTTTTCTTGGATGGAGCTCCATTTGTATTTAAATATACTGAAAACCGACGTGAACGCCCGTTTTCAGTATATTCCAATACAAAATTGGCTGTCCACAAAATAAAAAAAAGACATCATTTTTTCTTGGATGGAGCTCCATTTGTATTGAAATATACTGAAAACCGACGTGAACGCCCGTTTTCAGTATATTCCAATACAAAATGGGGCAGTCCACAACATAAAAAAAAGACATCATTTTTTTCTTGGATGGAGCTCCACTTGTATTGAAATATACTGAAAACCGACGTGAACACCCGTTTTCAGTATATTTCAATACAAAATAGGGCAGTCCACAAAATAAAAAAAAGACATCATTTTTTTCTTGGATCGAGCTCCACTTGTATTGGAATATACTGAAAACCGACGTGAACACCCGTTTCCAGTATAGTTCAATACAAATAGGGCAGTCCACAAAATAAAAAAAAGACATCATTTCTTTCTTGGATCGAGCTCCATTTGTATTGAAATATACTGAAAACGGACTGAAACACCCGTTTTCAGTATATTTTAATACAAATTGGCAGTCCACAAAATAAAAAAAAAGACATCATTTCTTTCTTGGATCGAGCTCTATTTGTATTGAAATATACTGAAAACCGACTCAAAGAACCGTTTTCTGTATATTCCAATATAAATTGGCAGTCCACAAAATAAAAAAAGACATCATTTCTTTCTTGGATGGAGCTCCATTTGTATTGAAATATACTGAAAACCGACGTGAACGCCCGTTTTCAGTATATTTCAATACAAAATAGGGCAGTCCACAAAATAAAAAAAAGACATCATTTTTTTCTTGGATCGAGCTCCACTTGTATTGTAATATACTGAAAACCGACGTGAACGCTCGTTTTCAGTATATTCCAATACAAAATTGGCTGTCCACATAATAAAAAAAAGACATCATTTTTTTCTTGGATCGAGCTCCACTTGTATTGTAATATACTGAAAACCGACGTAAACGCCCGTTATCAGTATATTCCAATACAAAATTGGCAGTCCACAAAATAAAAAAAGACATCATTTTTTTCTTGGATGGAGCTCCATTTGTATTGAAATATACTGAAAACCGACGTGAACGCCCGTTTTCAGTATATTCCAATACAAAATTGGCTGTCCACAAAATAAAAAAAGACATCATTTTTTCTTGGATGGAGCTCCATTTGTATTGAAATATACTGAAAACCGACGTGAACGCCCGTTTTCAGTATATGCCAATACAAAATAGGGCAGTCCACAACATAAAAAAAAGACATCATTTTTTTCTTGGATGGAGCTCCATTTGTATTGAAATATACTGAAAACCAACGTGAACGCCCGTTTTCAGTATATTCCAATACAAAATTGGTTGTCCACAAAATAAAAAAAAGACATCATTTTTTTCTTGGATGGAGCTCCATTTGTATTGAAATATACTGAAAACCAACGTGAATGCCCGTTTTCAGGATATTCCAATACAAAATTGGTTGTCCACAAAATAAAAAAAAGACATCATTTTTTTCTTGGATCGAGCTCCACTTGTATTGTAATATACTGAAAACCGACGTGAACGCCCGTTTTCAGTATATTCCAATACAAAATAGGGCAGTCCACAACATAAAAAAAAGACATCATTTTTTTCTTAGATGGAGCTCCATTTGTATTGAAATATACTGAAAACCGACGTGAACGCCCGTTTTCAGTATATTCCAATACAAAATTGGCTGTCCACAAAATAAAAAAATGACATCATTTTTTTCTTGGATCGAGCTCCACTTGTATTGTAATATACTGAAAACCGACGTGAACGCCCGTTTTCAGTATATTCCAATACAAAATAGGGCAGTCCACAACATAAAAAAAAGACATCATTTTTTTCTTGGATGGAGCTCCATTTGTATTGAAATATACTGAAAACCAACGTGAATGCCCGTTTTCAGTATATTCCAATACAAAATTGGTTGTCCACAAAATAAAAAAAAGACATCATTTTTTTCTTGGATCGAGCTCCACTTGTATTGTAATATACTGAAAACCGACGTGAACGCCCGTTTTCAGTATATTCCAATACAAAATAGGGCAGTCCACAACATAATAAAAAGACATCATTTTTTTTTAGATGGAGCTCCATTTGTATTGAAATATACTGAAAACCGACGTGAACGCCCGTTTTCAGTATATTCCAATACAAAATTGGCTGTCCACAAAATAAAAAAATGACATCATTTTTTTCTTGGATCGAGCTCCACTTGTATTGTAATATACTGAAAACCGACGTGAACGCCCGTTGTCAGTATATTCCAATACAAAATTGGCAGTCCACAAAATAAAAAAAGACATCATTTTTTTCTTGGATGGAGCTCCATTTGTATTTAAATATACTGAAAACCGACGTGAACGCCCGTTTTCAGTATATTCCAATACAAAATTGGGTGTCCACAAAATAAAAAAAAGACATCATTTTTTTCTTGGATGGAGCTTCATTTGTATTGAAATATACTGAAAACCGACGTGAACGCCCGTTTTCAGTATATTCCAATACAAAATTGGCTGTCCACAAAATAAAAAAATGACATCATTTTTTTCTTGGATCGAGCTCCACTTGTATTGTAATATACTGAAAACCGACGTGAACGCCCGTTTTCAGTATATTCCAATACAAAATAGGGCAGTCCACAACATAAAAAAAAGACATCATTTTTTTCTTGGATGGAGCTCCATTTGTATTGAAATATACTGAAAACCAACGTGAATGCCCGTTTTCAGTATATTCCAATACAAAATTGGTTGTCCACAAAATAAAAAAAAGACATCATTTTTTTCTTGGATCGAGCTCCACTTGTATTGTAATATACTGAAAACCGACGTGAACGCCCGTTTTCAGTATATTCCAATACAAAATAGGGCAGTCCACAACATAATAAAAAGACATCATTTTTTTTTAGATGGAGCTCCATTTGTATTGAAATATACTGAAAACCGACGTGAACGCCCGTTTTCAGTATATTCCAATACAAAATTGGCTGTCCACAAAATAAAAAAATGACATCATTTTTTTCTTGGATCGAGCTCCACTTGTATTGTAATATACTGAAAACCGACGTGAACGCCCGTTGTCAGTATATTCCAATACAAAATTGGCAGTCCACAAAATAAAAAAAGACATCATTTTTTTCTTGGATGGAGCTCCATTTGTATTTAAATATACTGAAAACCGACGTGAACGCCCGTTTTCAGTATATTCCAATACAAAATTGGGTGTCCACAAAATAAAAAAAAGACATCATTTTTTTCTTGGATGGAGCTTCATTTGTATTGAAATATACTGAAAACCAACGTGAACGCCCCTTTTCAGTATATTCCAATACAAAATTGGTTGTCCACAAAATAAAAAAAAGACATCATTTTTTTCTTGGATCGAGCTCCACTTGTATTGTAATATACTGAAAACCGACGTGAACGCACGTTTTTAGTATATTCCAATACAAAATTGGCTGTCCACAAAATAAAAAAAAGACATCATTTTTTTCTTGGATCGAGCTCCACTTGTATTGTAATATACTGAAAACCGACGTGAACGCCCGTTTTCAGTATATTCCAATACAAAATTGGCAGTCCACAAAATAAAAAAAGACATCATTTTTTTCTTGGATGGAGCTCCATTTGTATTGAAATATACTGAAAACCGACGTGAACGCCCGTTTTCAGTATATTCCAATACAAAATTGGCTGTCCACAAAATAAAAAAATGACATCATTTTTTTCTTGGATCGAGCTCCACTTGTATTGTAATATACTGAAAACCGACGTGAACGCCCGTTGTCAGTATATTCCAATACAAAATTGGCAGTCCACAAAATAAAAAAAGACATCATTTTTTTCTTGGATGGAGCTCCATTTGTATTTAAATATACTGAAAACCGACGTGAACGCCCGTTTTCAGTATATTCCAATACAAAATTGGGTGTCCACAAAATAAAAAAAAGACATCATTTTTTTCTTGGATGGAGCTTCATTTGTATTGAAATATACTGAAAACCAACGTGAACGCCCCTTTTCAGTATATTCCAATACAAAATTGGTTGTCCACAAAATAAAAAAAAGACATCATTTTTTTCTTGGATCGAGCTCCACTTGTATTGTAATATACTGAAAACCGACGTGAACGCACGTTTTTAGTATATTCCAATACAAAATTGGCTGTCCACAAAATAAAAAAAAGACATCATTTTTTTCTTGGATCGAGCTCCACTTGTATTGTAATATACTGAAAACCGACGTGAACGCCCGTTTTCAGTATATTCCAATACAAAATTGGCAGTCCACAAAATAAAAAAAGACATCATTTTTTTCTTGGATGGAGCTCCATTTGTATTGAAATATACTGAAAACCGACGTGAACGCCCGTTATCAGTATATTCCAATACAAAATTGGCAGTCCACAAAATAAAAAAAGACATCATTTTTTTCTTGGATGGAGCTCCATTTGTATTGAAATATACTGAAAACCGACGTGAACGCCCGTTTTCAGTATATTCCAATACAAAATTGGCAGTCCACAAAATAAAAAAAGACATCATTTTTTTCTTGGATGGAGCTCCATTTGTATTGAAATATACTGAAAACCGACGTGAACGCACGTTTTTAGTATATTCCAATACAAAATTGGCTGTCCACAAAATAAAAAAAAGACATCATTTTTTTCTTGGATCGAGCTCCACTTGTATTGTAATATACTGAAAACCGACGTGAACGCTCGTTTTCAGTATATTCCAATACAAAATTGGCTGTCCACATAATAAAAAAAAGACATCATTTTTTTCTTGGATCGAGCTCCACTTGTATTGTAATATACTGAAAACCGACGTAAACGCCCGTTATCAGTATATTCCAATACAAAATTGGCAGTCCACAAAATAAAAAAAGACATCATTTTTTTCTTGGATGGAGCTCCATTTGTATTGAAATATACTGAAAACCGACGTGAACGCCCGTTTTCAGTATATTCCAATACAAAATTGGCTGTCCACAAAATAAAAAAAAGACATCATTTTTTTCTTAGATCGAGCTCCACTTGTATTGAAATATACTGAAAACCGACGTGAACACCCGTTTTCAGTATATTTCAATACAAAATAGGGCAGTCCACAAAATAAAAAAAAAGACATCATTTTTTTCTTGGATCGAGCTCCACTTGTATTGAAATATACTGAAAACCGACGTGAACACCCGTTTCCAGTATAGTTCAATACAAATAGGGCAGTCCACAAAATAAAAAAAAGACATCATTTCTTTCTTGGATCGAGCTCCATTTGTATTGAAATATACTGAAAACGGACTCAAACACCCGTTTTCAGTATATTTTAATACAAATTGGCAGTCCACAAAATAAAAAAAAAAGACATCATTTCTTTCTTGGATCGAGCTCTATTTGTATTGAAATATACTGAAAACCGACTCAAAGAACCGTTTTCTGTATATTCCAATATAAATTGGCAGTCCACAAAATAAAAAAAAGACATCATTTCTTTCTTGGATGGAGCTCCATTTGTATTGAAATATACTGAAAACCGACGTGAACGCCCGTTTTCAGTATATTTCAATACAAAATAGGGCAGTCCACAAAATAAAAAAAAGACATCATTTTTTTCTTGGATCGAGCTCCACTTGTATTGTAATATACTGAAAACCGACGTGAACGCTCGTTTTCAGTATATTCCAATACAAAATTGGCTGTCCACATAATAAAAAAAAGACATCATTTTTTTCTTGGATCGAGCTCCACTTGTATTGTAATATACTGAAAACCGACGTAAACGCCCGTTATCAGTATATTCCAATACAAAATTGGCAGTCCACAAAATAAAAAAAGACATCATTTTTTTCTTGGATGGAGCTCCATTTGTATTTAAATATACTGAAAACCGACGTGAACGCCCGTTTTCAGTATATTCCAATACAAAATTGGGTGTCCACAAAATAAAAAAAAGACATCATTTTTTTCTTGGATGGAGCTTCATTTGTATTGAAATATACTGAAAACCAACGTGAACGCCCCTTTTCAGTATATTCCAATACAAAATTGGTTGTCCACAAAATAAAAAAAAGACATCATTTTTTTGTTGGATCGAGCTCCACTTGTATTGTAATATACTGAAAACCGACGTGAACGCACGTTTTTAGTATATTCCAATACAAAATTGGCTGTCCACAAAATAAAAAAAAGACATCATTTTTTTCTTGGATCGAGCTCCACTTGTATTGTAATATACTGAAAACCGACGTGAACGCCCGTTTTCAGTATATTCCAATACAAAATTGGCAGTCCACAAAATAAAAAAAGACATCATTTTTTTCTTGGATGGAGCTCCATTTGTATTGAAATATACTGAAAACCGACGTGAACGCCCGTTTTCAGTATATTCCAATACAAAATTGGCTGTCCACAAAATAAAAAAAAGACATCATTTTTTCTTGGATGGAGCTCCATTTGTATTGAAATATACTGAAAACCGACGTGAACGCCCGTTTTCAGTATATTCCAATACAAAATTGGCTGTCCACAAAATAAAAAAAGACATCATTTTTTTCTTAGATCGAGCTCCACTTGTATTGAAATATACTGAAAACCGACGTGAACACCCGTTTTCAGTATATTTCAATACAAAATAGGGCAGTCCACAAAATAAAAAAAAAGACATCATTTTTTTCTTGGATCGAGCTCCACTTGTATTGGAATATACTGAAAACCGACGTGAACACCCGTTTCCAGTATAGTTCAATACAAATAGGGCAGTCCACAAAATAAAAAAAAGACATCATTTCTTTCTTGGATCGAGCTCCATTTGTATTGAAATATACTGAAAACGGACTCAAACACCCGTTTTCAGTATATTTTAATACAAATTGGCAGTCCACAAAATAAAAAAAAAGACATCATTTCTTTCTTGGATCGAGCTCTATTTGTATTGAAATATACTGAAAACCGACTCAAAGAACCGTTTTCTGTATATTCCAATATAAATTGGCAGTCCACAAAATAAAAAAAGACATCATTTCTTTCTTGGATGGAGCTCCATTTGTATTGAAATATACTGAAAACCGACGTGAACGCCCGTTTTCAGTATATTTCAATACAAAATAGGGCAGTCCACAAAATAAAAAAAAGACATCATTTTTTTCTTGGATCGAGCTCCACTTGTATTGTAATATACTGAAAACCGACGTGAACGCTCGTTTTCAGTATATTCCAATACAAAATTGGCTGTCCACATAATAAAAAAAAGACATCATTTTTTTCTTGGATCGAGCTCCACTTGTATTGTAATATACTGAAAACCGACGTAAACGCCCGTTATCAGTATATTCCAATACAAAATTGGCAGTCCACAAAATAAAAAAAGACATCATTTTTTTCTTGGATGGAGCTCCATTTGTATTGAAATATACTGAAAACCGACGTGAACGCCCGTTTTCAGTATATTCCAATACAAAATTGGCTGTCCACAAAATAAAAAAAAGACATCATTTTTTCTTGGATGGAGCTCCATTTGTATTGAAATATACTGAAAACCGACGTGAACGCCCGTTTTCAGTATATGCCAATACAAAATAGGGCAGTCCACAACATAAAAAAAAGACATCATTTTTTTCTTGGATGGAGCTCCATTTGTATTGAAATATACTGAAAACCAACGTGAACGCCCGTTTTCAGTATATTCCAATACAAAATTGGTTGTCCACAAAATAAAAAAAAGACATCATTTTTTTCTTGGATGGAGCTCCATTTGTATTGAAATATACTGAAAACCAACGTGAATGCCCGTTTTCAGGATATTCCAATACAAAATTGGTTGTCCACAAAATAAAAAAAAGACATCATTTTTTTCTTGGATCGAGCTCCACTTGTATTGTAATATACTGAAAACCGACGTGAACGCCCGTTTTCAGTATATTCCAATACAAAATAGGGCAGTCCACAACATAAAAAAAAGACATCATTTTTTTCTTAGATGGAGCTCCATTTGTATTGAAATATACTGAAAACCGACGTGAACGCCCGTTTTCAGTATATTCCAATACAAAATTGGCTGTCCACAAAATAAAAAAATGACATCATTTTTTTCTTGGATCGAGCTCCACTTGTATTGTAATATACTGAAAACCGACGTGAACGCCCGTTTTCAGTATATTCCAATACAAAATAGGGCAGTCCACAACATAAAAAAAAGACATCATTTTTTTCTTGGATGGAGCTCCATTTGTATTGAAATATACTGAAAACCAACGTGAATGCCCGTTTTCAGTATATTCCAATACAAAATTGGTTGTCCACAAAATAAAAAAAAGACATCATTTTTTTCTTGGATCGAGCTCCACTTGTATTGTAATATACTGAAAACCGACGTGAACGCCCGTTTTCAGTATATTCCAATACAAAATAGGGCAGTCCACAACATAATAAAAAGACATCATTTTTTTTAGATGGAGCTCCATTTGTATTGAAATATACTGAAAACCGACGTGAACGCCCGTTTTCAGTATATTCCAATACAAAATTGGCTGTCCACAAAATAAAAAAATGACATCATTTTTTTCTTGGATCGAGCTCCACTTGTATTGTAATATACTGAAAACCGACGTGAACGCCCGTTGTCAGTATATTCCAATACAAAATTGGCAGTCCACAAAATAAAAAAAGACATCATTTTTTTCTTGGATGGAGCTCCATTTGTATTTAAATATACTGAAAACCGACGTGAACGCCCGTTTTCAGTATATTCCAATACAAAATTGGGTGTCCACAAAATAAAAAAAAGACATCATTTTTTTCTTGGATGGAGCTTCATTTGTATTGAAATATACTGAAAACCAACGTGAACGCCCCTTTTCAGTATATTCCAATACAAAATTGGTTGTCCACAAAATAAAAAAAAGACATCATTTTTTTCTTGGATCGAGCTCCACTTGTATTGTAATATACTGAAAACCGACGTGAACGCACGTTTTTAGTATATTCCAATACAAAATTGGCTGTCCACAAAATAAAAAAAAGACATCATTTTTTTCTTGGATCGAGCTCCACTTGTATTGTAATATACTGAAAACCGACGTGAACGCCCGTTTTCAGTATATTCCAATACAAAATTGGCAGTCCACAAAATAAAAAAAGACATCATTTTTTTCTTGGATGGAGCTCCATTTGTATTGAAATATACTGAAAACCGACGTGAACGCCCGTTTTCAGTATATTCCAATACAAAATTGGCTGTCGACAAAATAAAAAAAAGACATCATTTTTTCTTGGATGGAGCTCCATTTGTATTGAAATATACTGAAAACCGACGTGAACGCCCGTTTTCAGTATATTCCAATACAAAATTGGCTGTCCACAAAATAAAAAAAAGACATCATTTTTTTCTTAGATCGAGCTCCACTTGTATTGAAATATACTGAAAACCGACGTGAACACCCGTTTTCAGTATATTTCAATACAAAATAGGGCAGTCCACAAAATAAAAAAAAAGACATCATTTTTTTCTTGGATCGAGCTCCACTTGTATTGGAATATACTGAAAACCGACGTGAACACCCGTTTCCAGTATAGTTCAATACAAATAGGGCAGTCCACAAAATAAAAAAAAGACATCATTTCTTTCTTGGATCGAGCTCCATTTGTATTGAAATATACTGAAAACGGACTCAAACACCCGTTTTCAGTATATTTTAATACAAATTGGCAGTCCACAAAATAAAAAAAAAGACATCATTTCTTTCTTGGATCGAGCTCTATTTGTATTGAAATATACTGAAAACCGACTCAAAGAACCGTTTTCTGTATATTCCAATATAAATTGGCAGTCCACAAAATAAAAAAAAGACATCATTTCTTTCTTGGATGGAGCTCCATTTGTATTGAAATATACTGAAAACCGACGTGAACGCCCGTTTTCAGTATATTTCAATACAAAATAGGGCAGTCCACAAAATAAAAAAAAGACATCATTTTTTTCTTGGATCGAGCTCCACTTGTATTGTAATATACTGAAAACCGACGTGAACGCTCGTTTTCAGTATATTCCAATACAAAATTGGCTGTCCACATAATAAAAAAAAGACATCATTTTTTTCTTGGATCGAGCTCCACTTGTATTGTAATATACTGAAAACCGACGTAAACGCCCGTTATCAGTATATTCCAATACAAAATTGGCAGTCCACAAAATAAAAAAAGACATCATTTTTTTCTTGGATGGAGCTCCATTTGTATTGAAATATACTGAAAACCGACGTGAACGCCCGTTTTCAGTATATTCCAATACAAAATTGGCTGTCCACAAAATAAAAAAAGACATCATTTTTTCTTGGATGGAGCTCCATTTGTATTAAAATATACTGAAAACCGACGTGAACGCCCGTTTTCAGTATATGCCAATACAAAATAGGGCAGTCCACAACATAAAAAAAAGACATCATTTTTTTCTTGGATGGAGCTCCATTTGTATTGAAATATACTGAAAACCAACGTGAACGCCCGTTTTCAGTATATTCCAATACAAAATTGGTTGTCCACAAAATAAAAAAAAGACATCATTTTTTTCTTGGATGGAGCTCCATTTGTATTGAAATATACTGAAACCCAACGTGAATGCCCGTTTTCAGTATATTCCAATACAAAATTGGTTGTCCACAAAATAAAAAAAGACATCATTTTTTTCTTGGATCGAGCTCCACTTGTATTGTAATATACTGAAAACCGACGTGAACGCCCGTTTTCAGTATATTCCAATACAAAATAGGGCAGTCCACAACATAAAAAAAAGACATCATTTTTTTCTTAGATGGAGCTCCATTTGTATTGAAATATACTGAAAACCGACGTGAACGCCCGTTTTCAGTATATTCCAATACAAAATTGGCTGTCCACAAAATAAAAAAATGACATCATTTTTTTCTTGGATCGAGCTCCACTTGTATTGTAATATACTGAAAACCGACGTGAACGCCCGTTTTCAGTATATTCCAATACAAAATTGGCAGTCCACAAAATAAAAAAAAGACATCATTTTTTTCTTGGATGGAGCTCCATTTGTATTTAAATATACTGAAAACCGACGTGAACGCCCGTTTTCAGTATATTCCAATACAAAATTGGGTGTCCACAAAATAAAAAAAAAGACATCATTTTTTTCTTGGATGGAGCTCCATTTGTATTGAAATATACTGAAAACCAACGTGAACGCCCGTTTTCAGTATATTCCAATACAAAAATTTGTTGTCCACAAAATAAAAAAAAGACATCATTTTTTTTCTTGGATCGAGCTCCACTTGTATTGTAATATACTGAAAACCGACGTGAACACCCGTTTTCAGTATATTCCGAATACAAAATAGGGCAGTCCACAACATAAAAATAAAGACATCATTTTTTTCTTGGATGGAGCTCCATTTGTATTGAAATATACTGAAAACCAACGTGAACGCCCGTTTTCAGTATATTCCAATACAAAATTGGTTGTCCACAAAATAAAAAAAAGACATCATTTTTTTCTTGGATCGAACTCCACTTGTATTGCAATATACTGAAAACCGACGTGAACGCCCGTTTTCAGTATATTCCAATACAAAATAGGGCAGTCCACAACATAAAAAAAGGACATCATTCTTTTCTTGGATGGAGCTCCATTTGTATTGAAATATACTGAAAACCGACGTGAACGCCCGTTTTCAGTATATTCCAATACAAAATTGGCTGTCCACAAATAAAAAAAAGACATCATTTTTTCTTGGATCGAGCTCCATTTGTATTGTAATATACTGAAACCGACGTGAACGCCCGTTTTCAGTATATTCCAATACAAAATTGGCTGTCCACAATAATAAAAAAAAGACATCATTTTTTTCTTGGATCGAGCTCCACTTGTATTGTAATATACTGAAAACGGACTCAAACACCCGTTTTCAGTATATTTTAATACAAATTGGCAGTCCACAAAATAAAAAAAAAGACATCATATCTTTCTTGGATCGAGCTCTATTTGTATTGAAATATACTGAAAACCGACTCAAACACCCGTTTTCCTGTATATTCCAATACAAATTGGCAGTCTACAAAATAAAAAAAAGACATCATTTCTTTCTTGGATGGAGCTCCATTCGTATTGAAATATACTGAAAACCGACGTGAACGCCCGTTTTCAGTATATTTCAATACAAAATAGGGCAGTCCACAAAATAAAAAAAAGACATCATTTTTTCTTGGATCGAGCTCCACTTGTATTGTAATATACTGAAAACCGACGTGAACGCCCGTTTTCAGTATATTCCAATACAAAATTGGCTGTCCACATAATAAAAAAAAGACATCATTTTTTTCTTGGATCGAGCTCCACTTGTATTGTAATATACTGAAAACCGACGTGAACGCCCGTTTTCAGTATATTCCAATACAAAATAGGGCAGTCCACAACATAAAAATAAAGACATCATTTTTTTCTTGGATGGAGCTCCATTTGTATTGAAATATACTGAAAACCAACGTGAACGCCCGTTTTCAGTATATTCCAATACAAACTTGGTTGTCCACAAAATAAAAAAAAGACATCATTTTTTTCTTGGATCGAACTCCACTTGTATTGCAATATACTGAAAACCGACGTGAAACGCCCGTTTTCAGTATATTCCAATACAAAATAGGGCAGTCCACAACATAAAAAAAAGGACATCATTCTTTTCTTGGATGGAGGCTCCATTTGTATTGAAATATACTGAAAACCGACGTGAACGCCCGTTTTCAGTATATTCCAATACAAAATAGGGCAGTCCACAAAATAAAAAAAAAGACATCATTTTTTTCTTGGATCGAGCTCCACTTGTATTGGAATTATACTGAAACCGACGTGAACACCCGTTTCCAGTATAGTTCAATACAAATAGGGCAGTCCACAAAATAAAAAAAAGACATCATTTCTTTCTTGGATCGAGCTCCATTTGTATTGAAATATACTGAAAACGGACTCAAACACCCGTTTTCAGTATATTTTAATACAAATTGGCAGTCCACAAAATAAAAAAAAAAGACATCATTTCTTTCTTGGATTGCGAGCTCTATTTGTATTGAAATATACTGAAAACCGACTCAAAGAACCGTTTTCTGTATATTCCAATATAAATTGGGCAGTCCACAAAATAAAAAAAGACATCATTTCTTCTTGGATGGAGCTCCATTTGTATTGAAATATACTGAAAACCGACGTGAACGCCCGTTTTCAGTATATTTCAATACAAAATAGGGCAGTCCACAAAATAAAAAAAAGACATCATTTTTTTCTTGGATCGGAGCTCCACTTGTATTGTAATATACTGAAAACCGACGTGAACGCTCGTTTTCAGTATATTCCAATACAAAATTGGCTGTCCACATAATAAAAATAAAGACATCATTTTTTTCTTGGATCGAGCTCCACTTGTATTGTAATATACTGAAAACCGACGTAAACGCCCGTTATCAGTATATTCCAATACAAATTGGCAGTCCACAAATAAAAAAAGACATCATTTTTTTCTTGGATGGAGCTCCATTTGTATTGAAATATACTGAAAACCGACGTGAACGCCCGTTTTCAGTATATTCCAATCCAAAATTGGCTGTCCACAAAATAAAAAAAGACATCATTTTTTTCTTGGATGGAGCTCCATTTGTATTGAAATATACTGAAAACCGACGTGAACGCCCGGTTTTCAGTATATGCCAATACAAAATAGGGCAGTCCACAACATAAAAAAAAAGACATCATTTTTTTCTTGGATGGTGCTCCATTTGTATTGAAATATACTGAAAACAACGTGAACGCCCGTTTTCAGTATATTCCAATACAAAATTGGTTGTCCACAAAATAAAAAAAAAGACATCATTTTTTTCTTGGATGGAGCTCCATTTGTATTGAAATATACTGAAACCCAACGTGAATGCCCGTTTTCAGTATATTCCAATACAAAATTGGTTGTCCACAAAATAAAAAAAAGACATCATTTTTTTCTGGATCGAGCTCCACTTGTATTGTAATATACTGAAAACCGACGTGAACGCCGTTTTCAGTATATTCCAATACAAAATAGGGCAGTCCACAACATAAAAAAAAAAGACATCATTTTTTTCTTAGATGGAGCTCCATTTGTATTGAAATATACTGAAAACCGACGTGAACGCCCCGTTTTCAGTATATTCCAATACAAAATTGGCTGTCCTAAAAAAATGACATCATTTTTTTCTTGGATCGAGCTCCACTTGTATTGTAATATACTGAAAACCGACGTGAACGCCCGTTTTCAGTATATTCCAATACAAAATTGGCAGTCCACAAAATAAAAAAAGACATCATTTTTTTCTTGGATGGAGCTCCATTTGTATTTAAATATACTGAAAACCGACGTGAACGCCCGTTTTCAGTATATTCCAATACAAAATTGGGTGTCCACAAAATAAAAAAAAGACATCATTTTTTTCTTGGATGGAGCTCCATTTGTATTGAAATATACTGAAAACCAACGTGAACGCCCGTTTTCAGTATATTCCAATACAAAATTTGTTGTCCACAAAATAAAAAAAAGACATCATTTTTTTCTTGGATCGAGCTCCACTTGTATTGTAATATACTGAAAACCGACGTGAACGCCCGTTTTCAGTATATTCGAATACAAAATAGGGCAGTCCACAACATAAAAATAAAGAAATCATTTTTTTCTTGGATGGAGCTCCATTTGTATTGAAATATACTGAAAACCAACGTGAACGCCCGTTTTCAGTATATTCCAATACAAAATTGGTTGTCCACAAAATAAAAAAAGACATCATTTTTTTCTTGGATCGAACTCCACTTGTATTGCAATATACTGAAAACCGACGTGAACGCCCGTTTTCAGTATATTCCAATACAAAATAGGGCAGTCCACAACATAAAAAAAGGACATCATTCTTTTCTTGGATGGAGCTCCATTTGTATTGAAATATACTGAAAACCGACGTGAACGCCCGTTTTCAGTATATTCCAATACAAAATTGGCTGTCCACAAAATAAAAAAAAGACATCATTTTTTTCTTGGATCGAGCTCCATTTGTATTGTAATATACTGAAACCGACGTGAACGCCCGTTTTCAGTATATTCCAATACAAAATTGGCTGTCCACATAATAAAAAAAAGACATCATTTTTTTCTTGGATCGAGCTCCACTTGTATTGTAATATACTGAAAACGGACTCAAACACCCGTTTTCAGTATATTTTAATACAAATTGGCAGTCCACAAAATAAAAAAAAAGACATCATATCTTTCTTGGATCGAGCTCTATTTGTATTGAAATATACTGAAAACCGACTCAAACACCCGTTTTCTGTATATTCCAATACAAATTGGCAGTCCACAAAATAAAAAAAAGACATCATTTCTTTCTTGGATGGAGCTCCATTCGTATTGAAATATACCGAAAACCGACGTGAACGCCCGTTTTCAGTATATTTCAATACAAAATAGGGCAGTCCACAAAATAAAAAAAAGACATCATTTTTTTCTTGGATCGAGCTCCACTTGTATTGTAATATACTGAAAACCGACGTGAACGCCCGTTTTCAGTATATTCCAATACAAAATTGGCTGTCCACATAATAAAAAAAAGACATCATTTTTTTCTTGGATCGAGCTCCACTTGTATTGTAATATACTGAAAACCGACGTGAACGCCCGTTTTCAGTATATTCCAATACAAAATAGGGCAGTCCACAACATAAAAATAAAGACATCATTTTTTTCTTGGATGGAGCTCCATTTGTATTGAAATATACTGAAAACCAACGTGAACGCCCGTTTTCAGTATATTCCAATACAAAATTGGTTGTCCACAAAATAAAAAAAAGACATCATTTTTTTCTTGGATCGAACTCCACTTGTATTGCAATATACTGAAAACCGACGTGAACGCCCGTTTTCAGTATATTCCAATACAAAATAGGGCAGTCCACAACATAAAAAAAGGACATCATTCTTTTCTTGGATGGAGCTCCATTTGTATTGAAATATACTGAAAACCGACGTGAACGCCCGTTTTCAGTATATTCCAATACAAAATTGGCTGTCCACAAAATAAAAAAAAGACATCATTTTTTCTTGGATGGAGCTCCATTTGTATTGAAATATACTGAAAACCGACGTGAACGCCCGTTTTCAGTATATTCCAATACAAAATAGGGCAGTCCACAACATAAAAAAAAGACATCATTTTTTTCTTGGATGGAGCTCCATTTGTATTGAAATATACCGAAAACCAACGTGAACGCCCGTTTTCAGTATATTCCAATACAAAATTGGTTGTCCACAAAATAAAAAAAAGACATCATTTTTTTCTTGGATGGAGCTCCATTTGTATTGAAATATACTGAAAACCAACGTGAATGCCCGTTTTCAGTATATTCCAATACAAAATTGGTTGTCCACAAAATAAAAAAAAGACATCATTTTTTTCTTGGATCGAGCTCCACTTGTATTGTAATATACTGAAAACCGACGTGAACGCCCGTTTTCAGTATATTCCAATACAAAATAGGGCAGTCCACAACATAAAAAAAGACATCATTTTTTTCTTAGATGGAGCTCCATTTGTATTGAAATATACTGAAAACCGACGTGAACGCCCGTTTTCAGTATATTCCAATACAAAATTGGCTGTCCACAAAATAAAAAAATGACATCATTTTTTTCTTGGATCGAGCTCCACTTGTATTGTAATATACTGAAAACCGACGTGAATGCCCGTTTTCAGTATATTCCAATACAAAATTGGCAGTCCACAAAATAAAAAAAGACATCATTTTTTTCTTGGATGGAGCTCCATTTGTATTTAAATATACTGAAAACCGACTTGAACGCCCGTTTTCAGTATATTCCAATACAAAATTGGGTGTCCACAAAATAAAAAAAAGACATCATTTTTTTCTTGGATGGAGCTCCATTTGTATTGAAATATACTGAAAACCAACGTGAACGCCCGTTTTCAGTATATTCCAATACAAAATTGGTTGTCCACAAAATAAAAAAAAGACATCATTTTTTTCTTGGATCGAGCTCCACTTGTATTGTAATATACTGAAAACCGACGTGAACGCCCGTTTTCAGTATATTCCAATACAAAATAGGGCAGTCCACAACATAAAAATAAAGACATCATTTTTTTCTTGGATGGAGCTCCATTTGTATTGAAATATACTGAAAACCAACGTGAACGCCCGTTTTTAGTATATTCCAATACAAAATTGGTTGTCCACAAAATAAAAAAAAGACATCATTTTTTTCTTGGATCGAGCTCCACTTGTATTGCAATATACTGAAAACCGACGTGAACGCCCGTTTTCAGTATATTCCAATACAAAATAGGGCAGTCCACAACATAAAAAAAGGACATCATTCTTTTCTTGGATGGAGATACATTTGTATTGAAATATACTGAAAACCGACGTGAACGCCCGTTTTCAGTATATTCCAATACAAAATTGGCTGTCCACAAAATAAAAAAAAGACATCATTTTTTTCTTGGATCGAGCTCCACTTGTATTGTAATATACTGAAAACCGACGTGAACGCCCGTTTTCAGTATATTCCAATACAAAATTGGCAGTCCACAAAATAAAAAAAGACATCATTTTTTTCTTGGATGGAGCTCCATTTGTATTGAAATATACTGAAAACCGACGTGAACGCCCGTTTTCAGTATATTCCAATACAAAATTGGCTGTCCACAAAATAAAAAAAAGACATCATTTTTTCTTGGATGGAGCTCCATTTGTATTGAAATATACTGAAAACCGACGTGAACGCCCGTTTTCAGTATATTCCAATACAAAATAGGGCAGTCCACAACATAAAAAAAAAGACATCATTTTTTCTTGGATGGAGCTCCATTTGTATTGAAATATACTGAAAACCAACGTGAACGCCCGTTTTCAGTATATTCCAATACAAAATTGGCTGTCCACAAAATAAAAAAAAGACATCATTTTTTTCTTGGATGGAGCTCCATTTGTATTGAAATATACTGAAAACCGACGTGAACGCCCGTTTTCAGTATATTCCAATACAAAATAGGGCAGTCCACAACATAAAAAAAAAGACATCATTTTTTTCTTGGATGGAGCTCCATTTGTATTGAAATATACTGAAAACCGACGTGAACGCCCGTTTTCAGTATATTCCAATACAAAATTGGCTGTCCACAAAATAAAAAAAAGACATCATTTTTTCTTGGATGGAGCTCCATTTGTATTGAAATATACTGAAAACCGACGTGAACGCCCGTTTTCAGTATATTCCAATACAAAATAGGGCAGTCCACAACATAAAAAAAAAGACATAATTTTTTCTTGGATGGAGCTCCATTTGTATTGAAATATACTGAAAACCAACGTGAACGCCCGTTTTCAGTATATTCCAATACAAAATTGGCTGTCCACAAAATAAAAAAAAGACATCATTTTTTTCTTGGATGGAGCTCCATTTGTATTGAAATATACTGAAAACCGACGTGAACGCCCGTTTTCAGTATATTCCAATACAAAATAAGGCAGTCCACAACATAAAAATAAAGACATCATTTTTTTCTTGGATGGAGCTCCATTTGTATTGAAATATACTGAAAACCGACGTGAACGCCCGTTTTCAGTATATTCCAATACAAAATTGGCTGTCCACAAAATAAAAAAAAGACATCATTTTTTTCTTGGATCGAGCTCCACTTGTATTGAAATATACTGAAAACCGACGTGAACACCCGTTTTCAGTATATTTCAATACAAAATAGGGCAGTCCACAAAATAAAAAAAAAGACATCATTTTTTTCTTGGATCGAGCTCCATTTGTATTGGAATATACTGAAAACCGATTCAAACGCCCGTTTTCAGTATATTTCTATACAAATAGGGCAGTCCACAAAATAAAAAAAAGACATCATTTCTTTCTTGGATCGAGCTCCATTTGTATTGAAATATACTGAAAACGGACTCAAACACCCGTTTTCTGTATATTCCAATACAAATTGGCAGTCCACAAAATAAAAAAAAGACATCATTTCTTTCTTGGATGGAGCTCCATTTGTATTGAAATATACTGAAAACCGATGTGAACGCCCGTTTTCAGTATATTCCAATACAAAATTTGCTGTGCACAAAATAAAAAAAAGACATCATTTTTCTTGGATGGAGCTCCATTTGTATTAAAATATACAGAAAACCGATGTGAACGCTCGTTTTCAGTATATTCCAATACAAAATAGGTCAGTCCACAACATAAAAAAAAGACATTTTTTTCTTGGATGGAACTCCATTTGTATTGAAATATACTGAAAACCAACGGGAACGCCCGTTTTCAGTATATTCCAATACAAAATTAGTTGTCCACAAAATTAAAAAAAGATATCATTTTTTTCTTGGATCGAGCTCCACTTGTATTCAAATATAATGAAAACCGACGTGAACACCCGTTTTCAGTATATTCCAATACAAAATTGGCTGTCCACAAAATAAAAAAAAGACATCATTTTTTTCTTGGATCGAGCTCCATTTGTATTGTAATATACTGAAACCGACGTGAACGCCCGTTTTCAGTATATTCCAATACAAAATTGGCTGTCCACATAATAAAAAAAAGACATCATTTTTTTCTTGGATCGAGCTCCACTTGTATTGTAATATACTGAAAACCGACGTGAACGCCCGTTTTCAGTATATTCCAATACAAAATTGGCAGTCCACAAAATAAAAAAAAGACATCATTTTTTTCTTGGATGGAGCTCCATTTGTATTGAAATATACTGAAAACCAACATGAACGCCCGTTTTCAGTATATTCCAATACAAAATTGGTTGTCCACAAAATAAAAAAAAGACATCATTTTTTCTTGGATGGAGCTCCATTTGTATTGAAATATACTGAAAACCGACGTGAACGCCCCTTTTCAGTATATTCCAATACAAAATAGGGCAGTCCACAACATAAAAAAAAGACATCATTTTTTTCTTGGATGGAGCTCCATTTGTATTGAAATATACTGAAAACCAACGTGAACGCCCGTTTTCAGTATATTCCAATACAAAATTGGTTGTCTACAAAATTAAAAAAAGATATCATTTTTTTCTTGGATCGAGCTCCACTTGTATTGAAATATACTGAAAACCGACGTGAACACCCGTTTTCAGTACATTTCAATACAAAATAGGGCAGTCCACAAAATAAAAAAAAGACATCATTTTTTTCTTGGATCGAGCTCCACTTGTATTGTAATATACTGAAAACCGACGTGAACGCCCGTTTTCAGTATATTCCAATACAAAATTGGCTGTCCACATAATAAAAAAAAGACATCATTTTTTTCTTGGATCGAGCTCCACTTGTATTGTAATATACTGAAAACCGACGTGAACGCCCGTTTTCAGTATATTCCAATACAAAATTGGCAGTCCACAAAATAAAAAAAAACATCATTCTTTTCTTGGATGGAGCTCCATTTGTATTGAAATATACTGAAAACCGACGTGAACGCCCGTTTTCAGTATATTCCAATACAAAATTGGCTGTCCACAAAATAAAAAAAAGACATCATTTTTTCTTGGATGGAGCTCCATTTGTATTGAAATATACTGAAAACCGACGTGAACGCCAGTTTTCAGTATATTCCAATACAAAATGGGGCAGTCCACAACATAAAAAAAAGACATCATTTTTTTCTTGGATGGAGCTCCATTTGTATTGAAATATACTGAAAACCAACGTGAACGCCCGTTTTCAGTATATTCCAATACAAAATTGGTTGTCCACAAAATAAAAAAAGACATCATTTTTTTCTTGGATCGAGCTCCACTTGTATTGTAATATACTGAAAACCGACGTGAACGCCCGTTTTCAGTATATTCCAATACAAAATAGGGCAGTCCACAACATAAAAAAAAGACATCATTTTTTTCTTGGATGGAGCTCCATTTGTATTGAAATATACTGAAAACCAACGTGAATGCCCGTTTTCAGTATATTCCAATACAAAATTGGTTGTCCACAAAATAAAAAAAAGACATCATTTTTTTCTTGGATCGAGCTCCACTTGTATTGTAATATACTGAAAACCGACGTGAACGCCCGTTTTCAGTATATTCCAATACAAAATAGGGCAGTCCACAACATAATAAAAAGACATCATTTTTTTTTAGATGGAGCTCCATTTGTATTGAAATATACTGAAAACCGACGTGAACGCCCGTTTTCAGTATATTCCAATACAAAATTGGCTGTCCACAAAATAAAAAAATGACATCATTTTTTTCTTGGATCGAGCTCCACTTGTATTGTAATATACTGAAAACCGACGTGAACGCCCGTTGTCAGTATATTCCAATACAAAATTGGCAGTCCACAAAATAAAAAAAGACATCATTTTTTTCTTGGATGGAGCTCCATTTGTATTTAAATATACTGAAAACCGACGTGAACGCCCGTTTTCAGTATATTCCAATACAAAATTGGGTGTCCACAAAATAAAAAAAAGACATCATTTTTTTCTTGGATGGAGCTTCATTTGTATTGAAATATACTGAAAACCAACGTGAACGCCCGTTTTCAGTATATTCCAATACAAAATTGGTTGTCCACAAAATAAAAAAAAGACATCATTTTTTTCTTGCATCGAGCTCCACTTGTATTGTAATATACTGAAAACCGACGTGAACGCCCGTTTTCAGTATATTCCAATACAAAATAGGGCAGTCCACAACATAATAAAAAGACATCATTTTTTTTTAGATGGAGCTCCATTTGTATTGAAATATACTGAAAACCGACGTGAACGCCCGTTTTCAGTATATTCCAATACAAAATTGGCTGTCCACAAAATAAAAAAATGACATCATTTTTTTCTTGGATCGAGCTCCACTTGTATTGTAATATACTGAAAACCGACGTGAACGCCCGTTGTCAGTATATTCCAATACAAAATTGGCAGTCCACAAAATAAAAAAAGACATCATTTTTTTCTTGGATGGAGCTCCATTTGTATTTAAATATACTGAAAACCGACGTGAACGCCCGTTTTCAGTATATTCCAATACAAAATTGGGTGTCCACAAAATAAAAAAAAGACATCATTTTTTTCTTGGATGGAGCTTCATTTGTATTGAAATATACTGAAAACCAACATGAACGCCCGTTTTCAGTATATTCCAATACAAAATTGGTTGTCCACAAAATAAAAAAAAGACATCATTTTTTTCTTGGATCGAGCTCCACTTGTATTGTAATATACTGAAAACCGACGTGAACGCCCGTTTTCAGTATATTCCAATACAAAATAGGGCAGTCCACAACATAAAAAAAAGACATCATTTTTTTCTTGGATGGAGCTCCATTTGTATTGAAATATACTGAAAACCAACGTGAACGCCCGTTTTCAGTATATTCCAATACAAAATTGGTTGTCCACAAAATTAAAAAAAGATATCATTTTTTTCTTGGATCGAGCTCCACTTGTATTGAAATATACTGAAAACCGACGTGAACACCCGTTTTCAGTACATTTCAATACAAAATAGGGCAGTCCACAAAATAAAAAAAAGACATCATTTTTTTCTTGGATCGAGCTCCACTTGTATTGTAATATACTGAAAACCGACGTGAACGCCCGTTTTCAGTATATTCCAATACAAAATTGGCTGTCCACATAATAAAAAAAAGACATCATTTTTTTCTTGGATCGAGCTCCACTTGTATTGTAATATACTGAAAACCGACGTGAACGCCCGTTTTCAGTATATTCCAATACAAAATTGGCAGTCCACAAAATAAAAAAAGACATCATTTTTTTCTTGGATGGAGCTCCATATGTATTGAAATATACTGAAAACCGACGTGAACGCCCGTTTTCAGTATATTCCAATACAAAATTGGCTGTCCACAAAATAAAAAAAAGACATCATTTTTTCTTGGATGGAGCTCCATTTGTATTGAAATATACTGAAAACCGACGTGAACGCCCGTTTTCAGTATATTCCAATACAAAATGGGGCAGTCCACAACAT
Organism: Stegodyphus dumicola; assembly: GCF_044657685.1. Classification (NCBI taxonomy): domain Eukaryota; kingdom Metazoa; phylum Arthropoda; class Arachnida; order Araneae; family Eresidae; genus Stegodyphus; species Stegodyphus dumicola. Next base: position 101,507,820 of record NC_140772.1, on the reverse strand, counting down.
AAAAAAAAGACATCATTTTTTTCTTGGATGGAGCTCCATTTGTATTGAAATATACTGAAAACCAACGTGAACGCCCGTTTTCAGTATATTCCAATACAAAATTGGTTGTCCACAAAATAAAAAAAAGACATCATTTTTTTTCTTGGATGGAGCTCCACTTGTATTGAAATATACTGAAAACCAACGTGAACGCCCGTTTTCAGTATATTCCAATACAAAATTGGTTGTCCACAAAATAAAAAAAAGACATCATTTTTTTCTTGGATCGAGCTCCACTTGTATTGTAATATACTGAAAACCGACGTGAACGCACGTTTTTAGTATATTCCAATACAAAATTGGCTGTCCACAAAATAAAAAAAAGACATCATTTTTTTCTTGGATCGAGCTCCACTTGTATTGTAATATACTGAAAACCGACGTGAACGCCCGTTTTCAGTATATTCCAATACAAAATTGGCAGTCCACAAAATAAAAAAAGACATCATTTTTTTCTTGGATGGAGCTCCATTTGTATTGAAATATACTGAAAACCGACGTGAACGCCCGTTTTCAGTATATTCCAATACAAAATTGGCTGTCCACAAAATAAAAAAAGACATCATTTTTTCTTGGATGGAGCTCCATTTGTATTGAAATATACTGAAAACCGACGTGAACGCCCGTTTTCAGTATATTCCAATACAAAATTGGCTGTCCACAAAATAAAAAAAAGACATCATTTTTTTCTTAGATCGAGCTCCACTTGTATTGAAATATACTGAAAACCGACGTGAACACCCGTTTTCAGTATATTTCAATACAAAATAGGGCAGTCCACAAAATAAAAAAAAGACATCATTTTTTTCTTGGATGGAGCTTCATTTGTATTGAAATATACTGAAAACCAACGTGAACGCCCGTTTTCAGTATATTCCAATACAAAATTGGTTGTCCGCAAAATAAAAAAAAGACATCATTTTTTTCTTGGATCGAGCTCCACTTGTATTGTAATATACTGAAAACCGACGTGAACGCCCGTTTTCAGTATATTCCAATACAAAATAGGGCAGTCCACAACATAAAAAAAAGACATCATTTTTTTCTTGGATGGAGCTCCATTTGTATTGAAATATACTGAAAACCAACGTGAACGCCCGTTTTCAGTATATTCCAATACAAAATTGGTTGTCCACAAAATTAAAAAAAGATATCATTTTTTTCTTGGATCGAGCTCCACTTGTATTGAAATATACTGAAAACCGACGTGAACGCCCGTTTTCAGTATATTCCAATACAAAATTGGCAGTCCACAAAATAAAAAAAGACATCATTTTTTTCTTGGATGGAGCTCCATATGTATTGAAATATACTGAAAACCGACGTGAACGCCCGTTTTCAGTATATTCCAATACAAAATTGGCTGTCCACAAAATAAAAAAAAGACATCATTTTTTCTTGGATGGAGCTCCATTTGTATTGAAATATACTGAAAACCGACGTGAACGCCCGTTTTCAGTATATTCCAATACAAAATGGGGCAGTCCACAACATAAAAAAAAGACATCATTTTTTTCTTGGATGGAGCTCCATTTGTATTGAAATATACTGAAAACCAACGTGAACGCCCGTTTTCAGTATATTCCAATACAAAATTGGTTGTCCACAAAATAAAAAAAAGACATCATTTTTTTCTTGGATCGAGCTCCACTTGTATTGTAATATACTGAAAACCGACGTGAACGCCCGTTTTCAGTATATTCCAATACAAAATAGGGCAGTCCACAACATAAAAAAAAGACATCATTTTTTTCTTGGATGGAGCTCCATTTGTATTGAAATATACTGAAAACCAACGTGAATGCCCGTTTTCAGTATATTCCAATACAAAATTGGTTGTCCACAAAATAAAAAAAAGACATCATTTTTTTCTTGGATCGAGCTCCACTTGTATTGTAATATACTGAAAACCGACGTGAACGCCCGTTTTCAGTATATTCCAATACAAAATAGGGCAGTCCACAACATAATAAAAAGACATCATTTTTTTTTTAGATGGAGCTCCATTTGTATTGAAATATACTGAAAACCGACGTGAACGCCCGTTTTCAGTATATTCCAATACAAAATTGGCTGTCCACAAAATAAAAAAATGACATCATTTTTTTCTTGGATCGAGCTCCACTTGTATTGTAATATACTGAAAACCGACGTGAACGCCCGTTGTCAGTATATTCCAATACAAAATTGGCAGTCCACAAAATAAAAAAAGACATCATTTTTTTCTTGGATGGAGCTCCATTTGTATTTAAATATACTGAAAACCGACGTGAACGCCCGTTTTCAGTATATTCCAATACAAAATTGGGTGTCCACAAAATAAAAAAAAGACATCATTTTTTTCTTGGATGGAGCTTCATTTGTATTGAAATATACTGAAAACCAACGTGAACGCCCGTTTTCAGTATATTCCAATACAAAATTGGTTGTCCACAAAATAAAAAAAAGACATCATTTTTTTCTTGGATCGAGCTCCACTTGTATTGTAATATACTGAAAACCGACGTGAACGCACGTTTTTAGTATATTCCAATACAAAATTGGCTGTCCACAAAATAAAAAAAAGACATCATTTTTTTCTTGGATCGAGCTCCACTTGTATTGTAATATACTGAAAACCGACGTGAACGCCCGTTTTCAGTATATTCCAATACAAAATTGGCAGTCCACAAAATAAAAAAAGACATCATTTTTTTCTTGGATGGAGCTCCATTTGTATTGAAATATACTGAAAACCGACGTGAACGCCCGTTTTCAGTATATTCCAATACAAAATTGGCTGTCCACAAAATAAAAAAAAGACATCATTTTTTCTTGGATGGAGCTCCATTTGTATTGAAATATACTGAAAACCGACGTGAACGCCCGTTTTCAGTATATTCCAATACAAAATTGGCTGTCCACAAAATAAAAAAAAGACATCATTTTTTTCTTAGATCGAGCTCCACTTGTATTGAAATATACTGAAAACCGACGTGAACACCCGTTTTCAGTATATTTCAATACAAAATAGGGCAGTCCACAAAATAAAAAAAAGACATCATTTTTTTCTTGGATCGAGCTCCACTTGTATTGGAATATACTGAAAACCGACGTGAACACCCGTTTCCAGTATAGTTCAATACAAATAGGGCAGTCCACAAAATAAAAAAAAGACATCATTTCTTTCTTGGATCGAGCTCCATTTGTATTGAAATATACTGAAAACGGACTCAAACACCCGTTTTCAGTATATTTTAATACAAATTGGCAGTCCACAAAATAAAAAAAAAGACATCATTTCTTTCTTGGATCGAGCTCTATTTGTATTGAAATATACTGAAAACCGACTCAAAGAACCGTTTTCTGTATATTCCAATATAAATTGGCAGTCCACAAAATAAAAAAAAGACATCATTTCTTTCTTGGATGGAGCTCCATTTGTATTGAAATATACTGAAAACCGACGTGAACGCCCGTTTTCAGTATATTTCAATACAAAATAGGGCAGTCCACAAAATAAAAAAAAGACATCATTTTTTTCTTGGATCGAGCTCCACTTGTATTGATTGTAATATACTGAAAACCGACGTGAACGCTCGTTTTCAGTATATTCCAATACAAAATTGGCTGTCCACATAATAAAAAAAAGACATCATTTTTTTCTTGGATCGAGCTCCACTTGTATTGTAATATACTGAAAACCGACGTAAACGCCCGTTATCAGTATATTCCAATACAAAATTGGCAGTCCACAAAATAAAAAAAGACATCATTTTTTTTCTTGAATGGAGCTCCATTTGTATTGAAATATACTGAAAACCGACGTGAACGCCCGTTTTCAGTATATTCCAATACAAAATTGGCTGTCCACAAAATAAAAAAAAGACATCATTTTTTCTTGGATGGAGCTCCATTTGTATTGAAATATACTGAAAACCGACGTGAACGCCCGTTTTCAGTATATGCCAATACAAAATAGGGCAGTCCACAACATAAAAAAAAGACATCATTTTTTTCTTGGATGGAGCTCCATTTGTATTGAAATATACTGAAAACCAACGTGAATCCCCGTTTTCAGTATATTCCAATACAAAATTGGTTGTCCACAAAATAAAAAAAAGACATCATTTTTTTCTTGGATGGAGCTCCATTTGTATTGAAATATACTGAAAACCAACGTGAATGCCCGTTTTCAGTATATTGCAATACAAAATTGGTTGTCCACAAAATAAAAAAAAGACATCATTTTTTTCTTGGATCGAGCTCCACTTGTATTGTAATATACTGAAAACCGACGTGAACGCCCGTTTTCAGTATATTCCAATACAAAATAGGGCAGTCCACAACATAAAAAAAAGACATCATTTTTTTCTTAGATGGAGCTCCATTTGTATTGAAATATACTGAAAACCGACGTGAACGCCCGTTTTCAGTATATTCCAATACAAAATTGGCTGTCCACAAAATAAAAAAATGACATCATTTTTTTCTTGGATCGAGCTCCACTTGTATTGTAATATACTGAAAACCGACGTGAACGCCCGTTTTCAGTATATTCCAATACAAAATTGGCAGTCCACAAAATAAAAAAAGACATCATTTTTTTCTTGGATGGAGCTCCATTTGTATTTAAATATACTGAAAACCGACGTGAACGCCCGTTTTCAGTATATTCCAATACAAAATTGGCTGTCCACAAAATAAAAAAAAGACATCATTTTTTTCTTGGATGGAGCTCCATTTGTATTGAAATATACTGAAAACCAACGTGAACGCCCGATTTCAGTATATTCCAATACAAAATTGGGTGTCCACAAAATAAAAAAAAGACATCATTTTTTTCTTGGATGGAGCTTCATTTGTATTGAAATATACTGAAAACCAACGTGAACGCCCGTTTTCAGTATATTCCAATACAAAATTGGTTGTCCACAAAATAAAAAAAAGACATCATTTTTTTCTTGGATCGAGCTCCACTTGTATTGTAATATACTGAAAACCGACGTGAACGCACGTTTTTAGTATATTCCAATACAAAATTGGCTGTCCACAAAATAAAAAAAAGACATCATTTTTTTCTTGGATCGAGCTCCACTTGTATTGTAATATACTGAAAACCGACGTGAACGCCCGTTTTCAGTATATTCCAATACAAAATTGGCAGTCCACAAAATAAAAAAAGACATCATTTTTTTCTTGGATGGAGCTCCATTTGTATTGAAATATACTGAAAACCGACGTGAACGCCCGTTTTCAGTATATTCCAATACAAAATTGGCTGTCCACAAAATAAAAAAAAGACATCATTTTTTCTTGGATGGAGCTCCATTTGTATTGAAATATACTGAAAACCGACGTGAACGCCCGTTTTCAGTATATTCCAATACAAAATTGGCTGTCCACAAAATAAAAAAAAGACATCATTTTTTTCTTAGATCGAGCTCCACTTGTATTGAAATATACTGAAAACCGACGTGAACACCCGTTTTCAGTATATTTCAATACAAAATAGGGCAGTCCACAAAATAAAAAAAAGACATCATTTTTTTCTTGGATCGAGCTCCACTTGTATTGGAATATACTGAAAACCGACGTGAACACCCGTTTCCAGTATAGTTCAATACAAATAGGGCAGTCCACAAAATAAAAAAAAGACATCATTTCTTTCTTGGATCGAGCTCCATTTGTATTGAAATATACTGAAAACGGACTCAAACACCCGTTTTCAGTATATTTTAATACAAATTGGCAGTCCACAAAATAAAAAAAAAGACATCATTTCTTTCTTGGATCGAGCTCTATTTGTATTGAAATATACTGAAAACCGACTCAAAGAACCGTTTTCTGTATATTCCAATATAAATTGGCAGTCCACAAAATAAAAAAAAGACATCATTTCTTTCTTGGATGGAGCTCCATTTGTATTGAAATATACTGAAAACCGACGTGAACGCCCGTTTTCAGTATATTTCAATACAAAATAGGGCAGTCCACAAAATAAAAAAAAGACATCATTTTTTTCTTGGATCGAGCTCCACTTGTATTGATTGTAATATACTGAAAACCGACGTGAACGCTCGTTTTCAGTATATTCCAATACAAAATTGGCTGTCCACATAATAAAAAAAAGACATCATTTTTTTCTTGGATCGAGCTCCACTTGTATTGTAATATACTGAAAACCGACGTAAACGCCCGTTATCAGTATATTCCAATACAAAATTGGCAGTCCACAAAATAAAAAAAGACATCATTTTTTTCTTGAATGGAGCTCCATTTGTATTGAAATATACTGAAAACCGACGTGAACGCCCGTTTTCAGTATATTCCAATACAAAATTGGCTGTCCACAAAATAAAAAAAAAGACATCATTTTTTCTTGGATGGAGCTCCATTTGTATTGAAATATACTGAAAACCGACGTGAACGCCCGTTTTCAGTATATGCCAATACAAAATAGGGCAGTCCACAACATAAAAAAAAGACATCATTTTTTTCTTGGATGGAGCTCCATTTGTATTGAAATATACTGAAAACCAACGTGAACCCCCGTTTTCAGTATATTCCAATACAAAATTGGTTGTCCACAAAATAAAAAAAAGACATCATTTTTTTCTTGGATGGAGCTCCATTTGTATTGAAATATACTGAAAACCAACGTGAATGCCCGTTTTCAGTATATTGCAATACAAAATTGGTTGTCCACAAAATAAAAAAAAGACATCATTTTTTTCTTGGATCGAGCTCCACTTGTATTGTAATATACTGAAAACCGACGTGAACGCCCGTTTTCAGTATATTCCAATACAAAATAGGGCAGTCCACAACATAAAAAAAAGACATCATTTTTTTCTTAGATGGAGCTCCATTTGTATTGAAATATACTGAAAACCGACGTGAACGCCCGTTTTCAGTATATTCCAATACAAAATTGGCTGTCCACAAAATAAAAAAATGACATCATTTTTTTCTTGGATCGAGCTCCACTTGTATTGTAATATACTGAAAACCGACGTGAACGCCCGTTTTCAGTATATTCCAATACAAAATTGGCAGTCCACAAAATAAAAAAAGGCATCATTTTTTTCTTGGATGGAGCTCCATTTGTATTTAAATATACTGAAAACCGACGTGAACGCCCGTTTTCAGTATATTCCAATACAAAATTGGCTGTCCACAAAATAAAAAAAAGACATCATTTTTTTCTTGGATGGAGCTCCATTTGTATTGAAATATACTGAAAACCAGCGTGAACGCCCGTTTTCAGTATATTCCAATACAAAATTGGTTGTCCACAAAATAAAAAAAAGACATCATTTTTTTCTTGGATCGAGCTCCACTTGTATTGTAATATACTGAAAACCGACGTGAACGCCCGTTTTCAGTATATTCCAATACAAAATAGGGCAGTCCACAACATAAAAATAAAGACATCATTTTTTTCTTGGATGGAGCTCCATTTGTATTGAAATATACTGAAAACCAACGTGAACGCCCGTTTTCAGTATATTCCAATACAAAATTGGTTGTCCACAAAATAAAAAAAAGACATCATTTTTTTCTTGGATCGAACTCCACTTGTATTGCAATATACTGAAAACCGACGTGAACGCCCGTTTTCAGTATATTCCAATACAAAATAGGGCAGTCCACAACATAAAAAAAGGACATCATTCTTTTCTTGGATGGAGCTCCATTTGTATTGAAATATACTGAAAACCGACGTGAACGCCCGTTTTCAGTATATTCCAATACAAAATTGGCTGTCCACAAAATAAAAAAAAGACATCATTTTTTTCTTGGATCGAGCTCCACTTGTATTGTAATATACTGAAAACCGACGTGAACGCCCGTTTTCAGTATATTCCAATACAAAATTGGCAGTCCACAAAATAAAAAAAGACATCATTTTTTTCTTGGATGGAGCTCCATTTGTATTGAAATATACTGAAAACCGACGTGAACGCCCGTTTTCAGTATATTCCAATACAAAATTGGCTGTCCACAAAATAGAAAAAAGACATCATTTTTTCTTGGATGGAGCTCCATTTGTATTGAAATATACTGAAAACCGACGTGAACGCCCGTTTTCAGTATATTCCAATACAAAATAGGGCAGTCCACAACATAAAAAAAAGACATCATTTTTTCTTGGATGGAGCTCCGTTTGTATTGAAATATACTGAAAACCAACGTGAACGCCCGTTTTCAGTATATTCCAATACAAAATTGGCTGTCCACAAAATAAAAAAAAGACATCATTTTTTTCTTGGATGGAGCTCCATTTGTATTGAAATATACTGAAAACCAACGTGAACGCCCGTTTTCAGTATATTCCAATACAAAATTGGTTGTCCACAAAATAAAAAAAGACATCATTTTTTTCTTGGATGGAGCTCCATTTGTATTGAAATATACTGAAAACCGACGTGAACGCCCGTTTTCAGTATATTCCAATACAAAATTGGCTGTCCACAAAATAAAAAAAAGACATCATTTTTTTCTTGGATCGAGCTCCACTTGTATTGTAATATACTGAAAACCGACGTGAACGCCCGTTTTCAGTATATTCCAATACAAAATTGGCAGTCCACAAAATAAAAAAAGACATCATTTTTTTCTTGGATGGAGCTCCATTTGTATTGAAATATACTGAAAACCGACGTGAACGCCCGTTTTCAGTATATTCCAATACAAAATTGGCTGTCCACAAAATAAAAAAAAGACATCATTTTTTCTTGGATGGAGCTCCATTTGTATTGAAATATACTGAAAACCGAGGTGAACGCCCGTTTTCAGTATATTCCAATACAAAATAGGGCAGTCCACAACATAAAAAAAAGACATCATTTTTTCTTGGATGGAGCTCCATTTGTATTGAAATATACTGAAAACCAACGTGAACGCCCGTTTTCAGTAGATTCCAATACAAAATTGGCTGTCCACAAAATAAAAAAAAGACATCATTTTTTTCTTGGATGGAGCTCCATTTGTATTGAAATATACTGAAAACCAACGTGAACGCCCGTTTTCAGTATATTCCACTACAAAATTGGTTGTCCACAAAATAAAAAAAGACATCATTTTTTTCTTGGATGGAGCTCCATTTGTATTTAAATATACTGAAAACCGACGTGAACGCCCGTTTTCAGTATATTCCAATACAAAATTGGCAGTCCACAAAATAAAAAAAGACATCATTTTTTTCTTGGATGGAGCTCCATTTGTATTGAAATATACTGAAAACCGACGTGAACGCCCGTTTTCAGTATATTCCAATACAAAATTGGCTGTCCACAAAATAAAAAAAAGACATCATTTCTTTCTTGGATGGAGCTCCATTTGTATTGAAATATACTGAAAACCGACGTGAACGCCCGTTTTCAGTATATTTCAATACAAAATAGGGCAGTCCACAAAATAAAAAAAAGACATCATTTTTTTCTTGGATCGAGCTCCACTTGTATTGTAATATACTGAAAACCGACGTGAACGCTCGTTTTCAGTATATTCCAATACAAAATTGGCTGTCCACATAATAAAAAAAAGACATCATTTTTTTCTTGGATGGAGCTCCATTTGTTTTGAAATATACTGAAAACGGACTCAAACACCCGTTTTCAGTATATTTTAATACAAATTGGCAGTCCACAAAATAAAAAAAAAGACATCATTTCTTTCTTGGATCGAGCTCTATTTGTATTGAAATATACTGAAAACCGACTCAAACAACCGTTTTCTGTATATTCCAATACAAATTGGCAGTCCACAAAATAAAAAAAAGACATCATTTCTTTCTTGGATGGAGCTCCATTTGTATTGAAATATACTGAAAACCGACGTGAACGCCCGTTTTCAGTATATTTCAATACAAAATAGGGCAGTCCACAAAATAAAAAAAAGACATCATTTTTTTCTTGGATCGAGCTCCACTTGTATTGTAATATACTGAAAACCGACGTGAACGCTCGTTTTCAGTATATTCCAATACAAAATTGGCTGTCCACATAATAAAAAAAGACATCATTTTTTTCTTGGATCGAGCTCCACTTGTATTGTAATATACTGAAAACCGACGTGAACGCCCGTTATCAGTATATTCCAATACAAAATTGGCAGTCCACAAAATAAAAAAAGACATCATTTTTTTCTTGGATGGAGCTCCATTTGTATTGAAATATACTGAAAACCGACGTGAACGCCCGTTTTCAGTATATTCCAATACAAAATTGGCTGTCCACAAAATAAAAAAAAGACATCATTTTTTCTTGGATGGAGCTCCATTTGTATTGAAATATACTGAAAACCGACGTGAACGCCCGTTTTCAGTATATGCCAATACAAAATAGGGCAGTCCACAACATAAAAAAAAGACATCATTTTTTTCTTGGATGGAGCTCCATTTGTATTGAAATATACTGAAAACCAACGTGAACGCCCGTTTTCAGTATATTCCAATACAAAATTGGTTGTCCACAAAATAAAAAAAAGACATCATTTTTTTCTTGGATGGAGCTCCATTTGTATTGAAATATACTGAAAACCAACGTGAATGCCCGTTTTCAGTATATTCCAATACAAAATTGGTTGTCCACAAAATAAAAAAAAGACATCATTTTTTTCTTGGATCGAGCTCCACTTGTATTGTAATATACTGAAAACCGACGTGAACGCCCGTTTTAGGTATATTCCAATACAAAATAGGGCAGTCCACAACATAAAAAAAAGACATCATTTTTTTCTTAGATGGAGCTCCATTTGTATTGAAATATACTGAAAACCGACGTGAACGCCCGTTTTCAGTATATTCCAATACAAAATTGGCTGTCCACAAAATAAAAAAATGACATCATTTTTTTCTTGGATCGAGCTCCACTTGTATTGTAATATACTGAAAACCGACGTGAACGCCCGTTTTCAGTATATTCCAATACAAAATTGGCAGTCCACAAAATAAAAAAAGACATCATTTTTTTCTTGGATGGAGCTCCATTTGTATTTAAATATACTGAAAACCGACGTGAACGCCCGTTTTCAGTATATTCCAATACAAAATTGGGTGTCCACAAAATAAAAAAAAGACATCATTTTTTTCTTGGATGGAGCTCCATTTGTATTGAAATATACTGAAAACCAACGTGAACGCCCGTTTTCAGTATATTCCAATACAAAATTGGTTGTCCACAAAATAAAAAAAAGACATCATTTTTTTCTTGGATCGAGCTCCACTTGTATTGTAATATACTGAAAACCGACGTGAACGCCCGTTTTCAGTATATTCCAATACAAAATAGGGCAGTCCACAACATAAAAATAAAGACATCATTTTTTTCTTGGATGGAGCTCCATTTGTATTGAAATATACTGAAAACCAACGTGAACGCCCGTTTTCAGTATATTCCAATACAAAATTGGCAGTCCACAAAATAAAAAAAGACATCATTTTTTTCTTGGATGGAGCTCCATTTGTATTGAAATATACTGAAAACCGACGTGAACGCCCGTTTTCAGTATATTCCAATACAAAATTGGCTGTCCACAAAATAAAAAAAAGACATCATTTCTTTCTTGGATGGAGCTCCATTTGTATTGAAATATACTGAAAACCGACGTGAACGCCCGTTTTCAGTATATTTCAATACAAAATAGGGCAGTCCACAAAATAAAAAAAAGACATCATTTTTTTCTTGGATCGAGCTCCACTTGTATTGTAATATACTGAAAACCGACGTGAACGCTCGTTTTCAGTATATTCCAATACAAAATTGGCTGTCCACATAATAAAAAAAAGACATCATTTTTTTCTTGGATGGAGCTCCATTTGTATTGAAATATACTGAAAACGGACTCAAACACCCGTTTTCAGTATATTTTAATACAAATTGGCAGTCCACAAAATAAAAAAAAGACATCATTTCTTTCTTGGATCGAGCTCTATTTGTATTGAAATATACTGAAAACCGACTCAAACAACCGTTTTCTGTATATTCCAATACAAATTGGCAGTCCACAAAATAAAAAAAAGACATCATTTCTTTCTTGGATGGAGCTCCATTTGTATTGAAATATACTGAAAACCGACGTGAACGCCCGTTTTCAGTATATTTCAATACAAAATAGGGCAGTCCACAAAATAAAAAAAAGACATCATTTTTTTCTTGGATCGAGCTCCACTTGTATTGTAATATACTGAAAACCGACGTGAACGCTCGTTTTCAGTATATTCCAATACAAAATTGGCTGTCCACATAATAAAAAAAAGACATCATTTTTTTCTTGGATCGAGCTCCACTTGTATTGTAATATACTGAAAACCGACGTGAACGCCCGTTATCAGTATATTCCAATACAAAATTGGCAGTCCACAAAATAAAAAAAGACATAATTTTTTTCTTGGATGGAGCTCCATTTGTATTGAAATATACTGAAAACCGACGTGAACGCCCGTTTTCAGTATATTCCAATACAAAATTGGCTGTCCACAACATAAAAAAAAGACATCATTTTTTTCTTGGATGGAGCTCCATTTGTATTGAAATATACTGAAAACCAACGTGAACGCCCGTTTTCAGTATATTCCAATACAAAATTGGTTGTCCACAAAATAAAAAAAAGACATCATTTTTTTCTTGGATGGAGCTCCATTTGTATTGAAATATACTGAAAACCAACGTGAATGCCCGTTTTCAGTATATTCCAATACAAAATTGGTTGTCCACAAAATAAAAAAAAGACATCATTTTTTTCTTGGATCGAGCTCCACTTGTATTGTAATATACTGAAAACCGACGTGAACGCCCGTTTTCAGTATATTCCAATACAAAATAGGGCAGTCCACAACATAAAAAAAAGACATCATTTTTTTCTTAGATGGAGCTCCATTTGTATTGAAATATACTGAAAACCGACGTGAACGCCCGTTTTCAGTATATTCCAATACAAAATTGGCTGTCCACAAAATAAAAAAATGACATCATTTTTTTCTTGGATCGAGCTCCACTTGTATTGTAATATACTGAAAACCGACGTGAACGCCCGTTTTCAGTATATTCCAATACAAAATTGGCAGTCCACAAAATAAAAAAAGACATCATTTTTTTCTTGGATGGAGCTCCATTTGTATTTAAATATACTGAAAACCGACGTGAACGCCCGTTTTCAGTATATTCCAATACAAAATTGGGTGTCCACAAAATAAAAAAAAGACATCATTTTTTTCTTGGATGGAGCTCCATTTGTATTGAAATATACTGAAAACCAACGTGAACGCCCGTTTTCAGTATATTCCAATACAAAATTGGTTGTCCACAAAATAAAAAAAAGACATCATTTTTTTCTTGGATCGAGCTCCACTTGTATTGTAATATACTGAAAACCGACGTGAACGCCCGTTTTCAGTATATTCCAATACAAAATAGGGCAGTCCACAACATAAAAATAAAGACATCATTTTTTTCTTGGATGGAGCTCCATTTGTATTGAAATATACTGAAAACCAACGTGAACGCCCGTTTTCAGTATATTCCAATACAAAATTGGTTGTCCACAAAATAAAAAAAAGACATCATTTTTTTCTTGGATCGAACTCCACTTGTATTGCAATATACTGAAAACCGACGTGAACGCCCGTTTTCAGTATATTCCAATACAAAATAGGGCAGTCCACAACATAAAAAAAGGACATCATTCTTTTCTTGGATGGAGCTCCATTTGTATTGAAATATACTGAAAACCGACGTGAACGCCCGTTTTCAGTATATTCCAATACAAAATTGGCTGTCCACAAAATAAAAAAAAGACATCATTTTTTTCTTGGATCGAGCTCCACTTGTATTGTAATATACTGAAAACCGACGTGAACGCCCGTTTTCAGTATATTCCAATACAAAATTGGCAGTCCACAAAATAAAAAAAGACATCATTTTTTTCTTGGATGGAGCTCCATTTGTATTGAAATATACTGAAAACCGACGTGAACGCCCGTTTTCAGTATATTCCAATACAAAATAGGGCAGTCCACAACATAAAAAAAAAGACATCATTTTTTCTTGGAAGGAGCTCCGTTTGTATTGAAATATACTGAAAACCAACGTGAACGCCCGTTTTCAGTATATTCCAATACAAAATTGGCTGTCCACAAAATAAAAGAAAGACATCATTTTTTTTTTGGATGGAGCTCCATTTGTATTGAAATATACTGAAAACCAACGTGAACGCCCGTTTTCAGTATATTCCAATACAAAATTGGTTGTCCACAAAATAAAAAAAGACATCATTTTTTTCTTGGATGGAGCTCCATTTGTATTGAAATATACTGAAAACCGACGTGAACGCCCGTTTTCAGTATATTCCAATACAAAATTGGCTGTCCACAAAATAAAAAAAAGACATCATTTTTTTCTTGGATCGAGCTCCACTTGTATTGTAATATACTGAAAACCGACGTGAACGCTCGTTTTCAGTATATTCCAATACAAAATTGGCTGTCCACATAATAAAAAAAAGACATCATTTTTTTCTTGGATGGAGCTCCATTTGTATTGAAATATACTGAAAACGGACTCAAACACCCTTTTTCAGTATATTTTAATACAAATTGGCAGTCCACAAAATAAAAAAAAGACATCATTTCTTTCTTGGATCGAGCTCTATTTGTATTGAAATATACTGAAAACCGACTCAAACAACCGTTTTCTGTATATTCCAATACAAATTGGCAGTCCACAAAATAAAAAAAAGACATCATTTCTTTCTTGGATGGAGCTCCATTTGTATTGAAATATACTGAAAACCGACGTGAACGCCCGTTTTCAGTATATTTCAATACAAAATAGGGCAGTCCACAAAATAAAAAAAAGACATCATTTTTTTCTTGGATCGAGCTCCACTTGTATTGTAATATACTGAAAACCGACGTGAACGCTCGTTTTCAGTATATTCCAATACAAAATTGGCTGTCCACATAATAAAAAAAAGACATCATTTTTTTCTTGGATCGAGCTCCACTTGTATTGTAATATACTGAAAACCGACGTGAACGCCCGTTATCAGTATATTCCAATACAAAATTGGCAGTCCACAAAATAAAAAAAGACATCATTTTTTTCTTGGATGGAGCTCCATTTGTATTGAAATATACTGAAAACCGACGTGAACGCCCGTTTTCAGTATATTTCAATACAAAATAGGGCAGTCCACAAAATAAAAAAAAGACATCATTTTTTTCTTAGATGGAGCTCCATTTGTATTGAAATATACTGAAAACCGACGTGAACGCCCGTTTTCAGTATATTCCAATACAAAATTGGCTGTCCACAAAATAAAAAAATGACATCATTTTTTTCTTGGATCGAGCTCCACTTGTATTGTAATATACTGAAAACCGACGTGAACGCCCGTTTTCAGTATATTCCAATACAAAATTGGCAGTCCACAAAATAAAAAAAGACATCATTTTTTTCTTGGATGGAGCTCCATTTGTATTTAAATATACTGAAAACCGACGTGAACGCCCGTTTTCAGTATATTCCAATACAAAATTGGGTGTCCACAAAATAAAAAAAAGACATCATTTTTTTCTTGGATGGAGCTCCATTTGTATTGAAATATACTGAAAACCAACGTGAACGCCCGTTTTCAGTATATTCCAATACAAAATTGGTTGTCCACAAAATAAAAAAAAGACATCATTTTTTTCTTGGATCGAGCTCCACTTGTATTGTAATATACTGAAAACCGACGTGAACGCCCGTTTTCAGTATATTCCAATACAAAATAGGGCAGTCCACAACATAAAAATAAAGACATCATTTTTTTCTTGGATGGAGCTCCATTTGTATTGAAATATACTGAAAACCAACGTGAACGCCCGTTTTCAGTATATTCCAATACAAAATTGGTTGTCCACAAAATAAAAAAAAGACATCATTTTTTTCTTGGATCGAACTCCACTTGTATTGCAATATACTGAAAACCGACGTGAACGCCCGTTTTCAGTATATTCCAATACAAAATAGGGCAGTCCACAACATAAAAAAAGGACATCATTCTTTTCTTGGATGGAGCTCCATTTGTATTGAAATATACTGAAAACCGACGTGAACGCCCGTTTTCAGTATATTCCAATACAAAATTGGCTGTCCACAAAATAAAAAAAAGACATCATTTTTTTCTTGGATCGAGCTCCACTTGTATTGTAATATACTGAAAACCGACGTGAACGCCCGTTTTCAGTATATTCCAATACAAAATTGGCAGTCCACAAAATAAAAAAAGACATCATTTTTTTCTTGGATGGAGCTCTATTTGTATTGAAATATACTGAAAACCGACGTGAACGCCCGTTTTCAGTATATTCCAATACAAAATTGGCTGTCCACAAAATAGAAAAAAGACATCATTTTTTCTTGGATGGAGCTCCATTTGTATTGAAATATACTGAAAACCGACGTGAACGCCCGTTTTCAGTATATTCCAATACAAAATAGGGCAGTCCACAACATAAAAAAAAGACATCATTTTTTCTTGGATGGAGCTCCGTTTGTATTGAAATATACTGAAAACCAACGTGAACGCCCGTTTTCAGTATATTCCAATACAAAATTGGCTGTCCACAAAATAAAAGAAAGACATCATTTTTTTCTTGGATGGAGCTCCATTTGTATTGAAATATACTGAAAACCAACGTGAACGCCCGTTTTCAGTATATTCCAATACAAAATTGGTTGTCCACAAAATAAAAAAAGACATCATTTTTTTCTTGGATGGAGCTCCATTTGTATTGAAATATACTGAAAACCGACGTGAACGCCCGTTTTCAGTATATTCCAATACAAAATTGGCTGTCCACAAAATAAAAAAAAGACATCATTTTTTTCTTGGATCGAGCTCCACTTGTATTGTAATATACTGAAAACCGACGTGAACGCCCGTTTTCAGTATATTCCAATACAAAATTGGCAGTCCACAAAATAAAAAAAGACATCATTTTTTTCTTGGATGGAGCTCCATTTGTATTGAAATATACTGAAAACCGACGTGAACGCCCGTTTTCAGTATATTCCAATACAAAATTGGCTGTCCACAAAATAAAAAAAAGACATCATTTTTTCTTGGATGGAGCTCCATTTGTATTGAAATATACTGAAAACCGACGTGAACGCCCGTTTTCAGTATATTCCAATACAAAATAGGGCAGTCCACAACATAAAAAAAAGACATCATTTTTTCTTGGATGGAGCTCCATTTGTATTGAAATATACTGAAAACCAACGTGAACGCCCGTTTTCAGTAGATTCCAATACAAAATTGGCTGTCCACAAAATAAAAAAAAGACATCATTTTTTTCTTGGATGGAGCTCCATTTGTATTGAAATATACTGAAAACCAACGTGAACGCCCGTTTTCAGTATATTCCACTACAAAATTGGTTGTCCACAAAATAAAAAAAGACATCATTTTTTTCTTGGATGGAACTCCATTTGTATTTAAATATACTGAAAACCGACGTGAACGCCCGTTTTCAGTATATTCCAATACAAAATTGGCAGTCCACAAAATAAAAAAAGACATCATTTTTTTCTTGGATGGAGCTCCATTTGTATTGAAATATACTGAAAACCGACGTGAACGCCCGTTTTCAGTATATTCCAATACAAAATTGGCTGTCCACAAAATAAAAAAAAGACATCATTTTTTCTTGGATGGAGCTCCATTTGTATTGAAATACACTGAAAACCGACGTGAACGCCCGTTTTCAGTATATTCCAATACAAAATAGGGCAGTCCACAACATAAAAAAAAGACATCATTTTTTCTTGGATGGAGCTCCATTTGTATTGAAATATACTGAAAACCAACGTGAACGCCCGTTTTCAGTATATTCCAATACAAAATTGGCTGTCCACAAAATAAAAAAAAGACATCATTTTTTTCTTGGATGGAGCTCCATTTGTATTGAAATATACTGAAAACCAACGTGAACGCCCGTTTTCAGTATATTCCAATACAAAATTGGCAGTCCACAAAATAAAAAAAGACATCATTTTTTTCTTGGATGGAGCTCGATTTGTATTTAAATATACTGAAAACCGACGTGAACGCCCGTTTTCAGTATATTCCAATACAAAATTGGGTGTCCACAAAATAAAAAAAAGACATCATTTTTTTCTTGGATGGAGCTCCATTTGTATTGAAATATACTGAAAACCAACGTGAACGCCCGTTTTCAGTATATTCCAATACAAAATTGGTTGTCCACAAAATAAAAAAAAGACATCATTTTTTTCTTGGATCGAGCTCCACTTGTATTGTAATATACTGAAAACCGACGTGAACGCCCGTTTTCAGTATATTCCAATACAAAATAGGGCAGTCCACAACATAAAAATAAAGACATCATTTTTTTCTTGGATGGAGCTCCATTTGTATTGAAATATACTGAAAACCAACGTGAACGCCCGTTTTCAGTATATTCCAATACAAAATTGGTTGTCCACAAAATAAAAAAAAGACATCATTTTTTTCTTGGATCGAGCTCCACTTGTATTGCAATATACTGAAAACCGACGTGAACGCCCGTTTTCAGTATATTCCAATACAAAATAGGGCAGTCCACAACATAAAAAAAGGACATCATTCTTTTCTTGGATGGAGCTCCATTTGTATTGAAATATACTGAAAACCGACGTGAACGCCCGTTTTCAGTATATTCCAATACAAAATTGGCTGTCCACAAAATAAAAAAAAGACATCATTTTTTTCTTGGATCGAGCTCCACTTGTATTGTAATATACTGAAAACCGACGTGAACGCCAGTTTTCAGTATATTCCAATACAAAATTGGCAGTCCACAAAATAAAAAAAGACATCATTTTTTTCTTGGATGGAGCTCCATTTGTATTGAAATATACTGAAAACCGACGTGAACGCCCGTTTTCAGTATATTCCAATACAAAATTGGCTGTCCACAAAATAAAAAAAAGACATCATTTTTTCTTGGATGGAGCTCCATTTGTATTGAAATATACTGAAAACCGACGTGAACGCCCGTTTTCAGTATATTCCAATACAAAATAGGGCAGTCCACAACATAAAAAAAAGACATCATTTTTTCTTAGATGGAGCTCCATTTGTATTGAAATATACTGAAAACCAACGTGAACGCCCGTTTTCAGTATATTCCAATACAAAATTGGCTGTCCACAAAATAAAAAAAAGACATCATTTTTTTCTTGGATGGAGCTCCATTTGTATTGAAATATACTGAAAACCGACGTGAACGCCCGTTTTCAGTATATTCCAATACAAAATAGGGCAGTCCACAACATAAAAAAAAAGACATCATTTTTTTCTTGGATGGAGCTCCATTTGTATTGAAATATACTGAAAACCGACGTGAACGCCCGTTTTCAGTATATTCCAATACAAAATTGGCTGTCCACAAAATAAAAAAAAGACATCATTTTTTTCTTGGATCGAGCTCCACTTGTATTGAAATATACTGAAAACCGACGTGAACACCCGTTTTCAGTATATTTCAATACAAAATAGGGCAGTCCACAAAATAAAAAAAAAGACATCATTTTTTTCTTGGATCGAGCTCCACTTGTATTGGAATATACTGAAAACCGACGTGAACACCCGTTTTCAGTATAGTTCAATACAAATAGGGCAGTCCACAAAATAAAAAAAAGACATCATTTCTTTCTTGGATCGAGCTCCATTTGTATTGGAATATACTGAAAACCGATTCAAACGCCCGTTTTCAGTATATTTCTATACAAATAGGAAAGTCCACAAAATAAAAAAAAGACATCATTTCTTTCTTGGATCGAGCTCCATTTGTATTGAAATATACTGAAAACGGACTCAAACACCCGTTTTCAGTATATTTTAATACAAATTGGCAGTCCACAAAATAAAAAAAAAGACATCATTTCTTTCTTGGATCGAGCTCTATTTGTATTGAAATATACTGAAAACCGACTCAAACACCCGTTTTCTGTATATTCCAATACAAATTGGCAGTCCACAAAATAAAAAAAGACATCATTTCTTTCTTGGATGGAGCTCCATTTGTATTGAAATATACTGAAAACCGACGTGAACGCCCGTTTTCAGTATATTCCAATACAAAATTGGCTGTGCACAAAATAAAAAAAAGACATCATTTTTTCTTGGATGGAGCTCCATTTGTATTAAAATATACTGAAAACCGATGTGAACGCTCGTTTTCAGTATATTCCAATACAAAATAGGGCAGTCCACAACATAAAAAAAAGACATTTTTTTCTTGGATGGAGCTCCATTTGTATTGAAATATACTGAAAACCAACGTGAACGCCCGTTTTCAGTATATTCCAATACAAAATTGGTTGTCCACAAAATTAAAAAAAGATATCATTTTTTTCTTGGATCGAGCTCCACTTGTATTGAAATATACTGAAAACCGACGTGAACACCCGTTTTCAGTATATTCCAATACAAAATTGGCTGTCCACAAAATAAAAAAAAGACAGCATTTTTTTCTTGGATCGAGCTCCATTTGTATTGTAATATACTGAAACCGACGTGAACGCCCGTTTTCAGTATATTCCAATACAAAATTGGCTGTCCACATAATAATAAAAAGACATCATTTTTTTCTTGGATCGAGCTCCACTTGTATTGTAATATACTGAAAACCGACGTGAACACCCGTTTTCAGTATATTCCAATACAAAATTGGCAGTCCACAAAATAAAAAAAGACATCATTTTTTCTTGGATGGCGCTCCATTTGTATTGAAATATACTGAAAACCGACGTGAACGCCCGTTTTCAGTATATTCCAATACAAAATTGACTGTCCACAAAATAAAAAAAAAGACATCATTTTTTCTTGGATGGAGCTCCATTTGTATTGAAATATACTGAAAACCGACGTGAACGCCCCTTTTCAGTATATTCCAATACAAAATAGGGCAGTCCACAACATAAAAAAAAACATCATTTTTTTCTTGGATGGAGCTCCATTTGTATTGAAATATACTGAAAACCAACGTGAACGCCCGTTTTCAGTATATTCCAATACAAAATTGGTTGTCCACAAAATTAAAAAAAGATATCATTTTTTTCTTGGATCGAGCTCCACTTGTATTGAAATATACTGAAAACCGACGTGAACACCCGTTTTCAGTATATTCCAATACAAATTGGCAGTCCACAAAATAAAAAAAAGACATCATTTCTTTCTTGGATCGAGCTCTATTTGTATTGAAATATACTGAAAACCGACTCAAACACCCGTTTTCAGTATATTCCAATACAAATTGGCAGTCCACAAAATAAAAAAAAAGACATCATTTCTTTCTTGGATCGAGCTCTATTTGTATTGAAATATACTGAAAACCGACTCAAACACCCGTTTTCTGTATATTCCAATACAAATTGGCAGTCCACAAAATAAAAAAAAGACATCATTTCTTTCTTGGTTCGAGCTCCATTTGTATAGAAATAACCTAGAAATCAGTTCGAACGCCCGTTTTCAGTATATTGTAATACAAATGAAATGACATGAAAAATGCAAAAAGAGGAAAAGTAGCCTGCCTTGACGGAAATTCTATTCCAAAAGGGGAAAACTTGTATCCAGGTTTGCCCACAGCACGGCCGGAACTCAAGCGAAACTCGATAGGTTGAAATCGATCCATTAAATAATATTCTTAAAAAACAGTAAAGTTTTATTCACATCTAAAACTCAAGCGAAACTCGATAGGTTGAAATCGATCCATTAAATAACATTCTTAAAAAACAGTAAAGTTTTATTCTATTCCAAAAGGGAAAAACTTGTATCCAGGTGGGCCCACAGCACGGCCGGAACTCAAGCGAAACTCGATAGGTTGAAATCGATCCATTAAATAACATTCTTAACAAACAGTAAAGTTTTATTCACATCGAGTCGGCTGGGAAAAGTTTCTGAAAAATAAATTACCCCCCTTTTTAGTCTGAAAATTTGAAAATTGGTGTCTTCAATTTTTGAAAAATTGAAGACATCAATTTTCAGACTAAAAGGGGGGTTTTTTTTTTTTTTTTCAGCCAGAGAAATTTTTCTCCGGCTCTCAGAAATTTTTCCGCACTCGACTGGATGAATAAAACATCCCCGTTTCTTTAAGAATGGGCTCACTGTTAACTATTTCAGCATTCGACGTTTCGCGTCCAATAATAACTGCAGGGTGTTCAAGAATGCAGATGCACCTACTACATTTTCTACAGAGAAGTTTGACTGGATGGAGAGTGGATGACGTTTTTCAAGATTCTCGACTTTGGACCGTCAAGAGGTAAAGGATCTTTTTGTTTTTTTTTCTTTTAAGAAAATTTATGGATAGATTCATTTCTTTTTGAATGGACCTAGAAAAATAGGACAAAGTTCTTTTCCAAGATTGGATGAGAGAGGGACCCAAAAAAATGGGTCTCGGAAGGAATCGAATGCATTTGCACTCATTCCTTCCAAGACCCATTTTTTTTGGTCTCCTGATTCGTCTCTCTCTCTCTTCTCAGTCCATTTCCATAAATATAGGGAAAGCGGAAAACCTTTCCCTACTTATTTCTAAAAATCTTTTCTTTTTTTTTTCTCCTGAGTTTATGTATATATCAATTCAAATACTTTTGAGAACGGTCATCCCAATTCTCTGTCGTCTTTTCGGTTTCATCGTCCCAACACTCAGTGGACATAGTCTCAGTCGATTTTGGAGCATGAGTCGTCTGTTCATTGTCCCAACACTCAGTGGACATAGTCTTAGTGGATTTTGGAGCATGAGTCGTCCGTTCATTGTCCCAACACTCAGTGGATTTTGTCTTTGGATCCTCTGAAGATATTTTGGGGGTCTCATGAGATTCTTTGGAAGGTTCGTCCCAACAGGCTGCTGGATCGTAATGGGGAATATTTTCAGGTATGTCTCCCCAACCCTCCGTCTTCCTCGAGTTATTGGAGGAAGTTGACGAAGTAGAACAGCCCATCAAGTGGAAAGGCGTATGCTCATCCGGATGTTCCATCACTTGGAAACAGGACAGATTATCCCATTTCTGGATGAGGTTATCGTACGCTTTTGGGGACGGATCCTTCTCTAACTGATCGTAGGCCTTATCAAAAGCTTGCAGAGGATTGTCTGCTTCCTCCTGAATCCTCTCCTCTTTCTCCGTTCCGTCTGGATAGACGTGATTGATATGAAAATCTCCTTCCATAATATGCCATCGATAGTTGCGCACTTTGTTTTCGGCACAATGGAAATATTTCCTCCTTTGATGATGTCGGGCACATTTTTCCCGATACTTCCAAATGATTCCATCTGGCACATAAATTTCCGTCACGGGTTTTTGATAATCCAAGGCTTTAGCAAAGAATTTAGCTTTCTGGCATCCCACCACATAAATCGTGGAGAAGCTGTGAGTGAGCGATTGGAGAATGCGTCCTAAATGGTTGTAGGGAATGTGACCCTCGTTCCAACGAAGTCCGTGCCGGTTTCTCGTCAGCCAGGCATTCGTCTTTTGGTTTTTTTCACTCAGTTGGTGGAAGGGGTGAGGAGGAGCAAACGTCAACGATCCCACGGTCAAAAAATCTTTTGTCGCATAGCCCAATTCTTTTAAAACGTAGGTAAATTCACCCTTCTTGTGGTTGTAGGACTGGAAACCCTCTAGATCGAGCACGATAAAGTTTTCTGAACACGCCATGGCGATGAATACGGTGATGTCTCCCACAAACAGGAGCAAAAAAAAGAATCGAAAAGGTATATATGTATAACAGGGAAGATCTAGAAAGGGGGAAAAAACAATAAAACGTTTTAGAGTCGTCGTCTTGAAAGAGACATTTTTCTTTTCAAAGGGTTAAGAAGTTTCAAAATTTCAAAGGTCTTTTTAAATGAAGTTATGATTAAACCATATTCATAGGACCAAAGGGACTTACCAGCTCAGTTCACGTCTTCTTCTGTTCTCTGAAGAAATCTCGCGGAGGATACACACTTTTATACTCGCACGACATCTGTCGGGATCGCGACCCCATCTAAATGTCAGGGTCATTCCAACCTCTTAAAAGGATCGGAATGAAAGAAACACTTTGATAAAAAATATATTTATGAAAAGATATCTGAGGGTCGTGAGAACATTTTCTCTCCCCACCCCCCGCCTATTTCAAAAAAAAATCTTTCTTGGATCGCGTCAAGATTACAAAACAACTCACATGACTTGTTTATCTCGATCTCGTCAGGGTCACCGTTTCACATAAGAAGATGGATGGACCCTGAACTTTAGACATGATAAAAATTAACTCTACCCGCCTTTTGTCTGGGAATAGGGTCTCACCGTTTCTAAAAATAGACCAGATCCCATTCTTGGAATTCTATTCTTTAGGAAAGGAGGAGTGATGGTCTATTTTTAGAAAGTGTGAGACAACATTCCCAGACAAAAGGGGGGTAGAGTTAATTTTTATCATGTCTAAGACATAATAAAAATTAACAAAAAGGTTTTTTTTTTTTTTTTTTTTTTTTTTTTTTTTTTTTTTTTTAAGGCTGAAAAATTTTTCTGAAAGTGATCAGAAAGATTTTTCCTCCCAATCTTTTTCGACGATGAAAAGGGAAAAACTACTGATCCGATCTCCCTACGCTTTAGGGAAAAAAAACAAAAAAAATACTTATGAAATATTCATGTGTTGAAATTGGCTATTCAAATAAGTGACATTTTCTTTCTCATTGGAACTGTTCAACGGCGAGTCCACTGGTCTCATTCTTTGGGGTAGGGGATGAAAGTACAGCGGTTTGTTGAAATCGATGATAATTTCCTCTTTAGTCGGCGGAACTGTAAATCTATCCCGTCTTAACTCTTCTAATCTCTTTGAAAGTCTTTCCACTTGCTCTGCTAAGGTTTCCTCGGTACTCATGGTCACTCTTAGTTTAGGGAAGTTTTGACGTATTGGCTAGAGAACAGAGGGTCTTTTTCTCTCTATACATATATCATGTGGGAGAGTGTGATTTATAAATCCTTGTGAAATCTTTCTACGTCTTGTGTAACTTGGAAGATTCGTCTTGCGTAACTTGGAAAATTCGTCTTCTTCTCGTCGATTGGGGTGGAGTTATGGAAAAGAAATGGGATTGGAAAGAAATCAACATATTACAAAAAAAAGGAACTTTTTTTTATTTTTTTTCTCTAGGGATTTACATACCATTTCATTCATGAACATTCAAGGGTTCTCTCCAAGACCAAATTTTAGAAGAGGACCACAAAGAGTACACTTGAGGATCCTCTTTCAGGTCTAGGTGAGATAAGGGTTGAGACCAATATTCTTGGGTCTCTAAAGCATCCCAACTTAGACATTTATTATTATTATTATTATTATTAGAAAGTTCATCCTCCTCCTCCTCCTCCTCATCGTCGCACGAGTTCTCCTGGGGAGATTCTTCCGCCTCCTCTTCGTCTTCGACAGCTTTGCTCTCGGAGGGGTAACAATGTAATTTCCGGAAAACGTAACTACCCTCCATCAAATGGTATCGAAAATTTCTCACCTTGTTCTCGGCACAATGAATCATCTTTTGGAAATATTGGTGTCGCGTGCATTTCGACTTGTTCCGCCACTCGGTTTTCCCTGGGATGTAAAACTCGTAAACAGATCGCTGGCAGATCTTGCTGAGAAATTCGGCTTTATCGTATCCATTGACGTAGATCACCTCCACATTTTCGGTCAGTATTTTCAGGATCGTAGGAAGATGCTCGTAGGAAAGACGACCCTCGGTCTATTGCAGGCCGTGTCGGTTATTTGTAGTTTGGTTGACCACAGCTTGATTGCGGGACGATAAGTCATCGTAATGGACAGGAGGGAGAAAAATCATGGATCCGCATAAGGTTAAATCGCAAGTGATGTAGCCCAGTTCTTTCAAGATGAAACATATATCTCCCGTCTTTGGATCATAACAGTGAAAGAATTCCATGTCCAGAACAATGTAGGAATCTTTGAGAGGTTTGGCACTCAAAATGTCCATCTTCTTCAATTGAGAAAAAAAGAAAACAAAATTCTCTCTCTCTCGCTGTGTGTCCTGAAGGAAAAAATGGATAGCGTTCTCTCGCCGTCTCCTCTTTTATATATATATAGAGAGAAGGTTGCACGTGACAGGTCGTATGAATTCTGGGAAAGGTCACATTCGTATATATATTTGTTTTTTGAATAATATCGTGCGTATCTCAATACACATCCATCATAATAATAATAAAGGTCACCTTGGAAAGAAAAAGAAATAAAAAACATGGAACTCGTGCTCGACTTTGAAGGTTTCTACGATTCTCAAGGAGCCTTTATTGTGAAAGAATTGGCTTACGTCACATTGGACGGTACTTCTCGAGGGGTATTTGTTTTTAAACCCCCGTTTCCATGGCAAATGCTCACCGAGAAAGAAAAACGAACCGCTGTGTGGGCGAGTGATTATTATCACGGCTTGTCGTGGTACGAAGGAGAAATTCCGTACAGTTATTTTCCATGGGTGTTAACGATGTTGACGGAACCTTTTTCCATGATTTGGGTGCGAGGAGAAATGAAACGGCGGTTTTTAGAGAAATGGTTGCAAAGATCCATTTATTGCATTTCGGGATCGACGCAAGAGATTCTCAAGTACAATGGGATCGAACACATGAATTGTCCTAACCATACAAAAGGTTTTTTCCATTGCGCTCTACAAAAAGCGGTTCGGTATCATTATTATTTAAAGAAACAGAGAAGAAATTCGCAAGGTCGATCCTGCACAATTCAATCTTGACAAAACTCATTAAAAAAAATACATATATCATGTTACTTCTTCAACAGCACAGATGGTTCTGAAGCGAAACTTGGAATTTTGAAATAATAGATCAGGGAGAAATCATTCTTAAAAACAAATGGTAAAGTCTCGAATCGGCTAGGAGAAAAAAAAATTTCTCAGAGCTGAGATAAAAATTCTCTAATGAAAAAAAAAAAAAAACTTTTGGTTAATTTTTATCATGTCTTAGACATGATAAAAATTAATGACCCTCCCTTTTTGTCTGGGAAGGATGTCTCACCCTTTCTAAAAATAGACCATGACTCATCCTTTCGCTAATGGCAATCATTCCATGAATGAATCACGATTTGTTTTTCAAAAGAGTGAGACAACATTCCCAGACGAAAAGGAAAGGGGGGTCGTTAATTTTTATCATGTCTAAGACATGATAAAAATTAACAAAAAGGTTTTTTTTTTTTTTTTTTTTTTTTTTTTGAGTTGGAGAATTTTTCTCAGCTCTGAAAATTTTTTTCCAGCCGACTCGAGACTTTACCATTTATATTTACGAATAGTCTTTGGATTATTTATTTATTTTCTTTTAAAAAGAAAAATTCTGAGCTAGACCTATCTATTGGCTTAACATTCTGGTCATAGAAACAGTCTACAATCTCATTTTTTTTTCGAGGCTAATGCACGGGTTCTCCAATCAAAAGGGTTACTATAAAGGGATTGGTTTGAATGCATTTATCTGCAAATGTTGTAGGATTCTGTTGTTGAGAAGGGGGTATATTATTATTATTATTATGATGATGATGATTGTGGCAGATTCGTTTTCTACATGGAAGTCTAATCTCCTCCGAAGACCTTTTCTGGGGATCGTCGATAGATGGTTTTTCAATAGGAATCGTTTCCCTCGGATCCTCAAGAGATAGAGGGGGGTCCTGTCTTGAGACATGAAGCGGTCTCTCCTCCTCCTCCTCCTTCTCCTCGAGAAGTCTTGAGAAAGGGAGAGGATTTTCGGTTCCCTTATTCTCGAGGGGTCTTGACAAATTGAGAGGTCCCTCCTCTTCGAAAGAGAGAGAAGTTTTGGTTCCCTTATCCTCGAGGGGTTTTGACAAATCGAGAGGTCCCTCATTTTCGAGGGGTCTTGATAAATGGAGAGGTTTTTCATCTTCGAGGGGGTTTGATAAAGGAAGAGGTCCCTCCTTCTCGAGGGGTCTTGAGAAAGGGAGAGGTTTTTCATCTTCGAGGAGGTTTGACAATGGGAGAGATCTCTCCTTCTCGAGGGGTCTCTCTTCCTCAAGGTGTTTTGAGGAAGGGAGAGGTTTTTCATCCTCGACGGGTTTTGACAAACGGAGAGGAATCTGAACAGGCTTCTCCTAATCCCCATCATTATCGAGAAGGATGAGGATAGGCTTTTGGAAAGGTTTTTTCTTTTTCTTCTGAACAGGCTCGGGGAGAACAGGCTTGATGCTCGGGGAGAGGGATGGGGTAGTTGTTCCACCATTCTATTTTTTCTTGCTCGAGGATTTTTTCAAAAGTCGTGGCCTCTTTAAGATGAGACGAAGGAGGAGAGTCCTTGAGAAGAATATAATAAGTATTCTTCCCAGTCTTCTCGATCGATAGAGGTTCGTGCAAACATTTGTGCAACCATTCACTAAAATGAACGAGAATCCCTTTTGTCTTCTCAAGACGATCCATAATCCTATTCATTTGCGAGACGGTTAGAAAGTGGGACGTGTAAAAATATTTGGCTCGTTTCATTAACAAAATTTGTGCATCCAAAGGTGGAATGTCACGAGCCATCAACACGTTTTCGTCGGACAAAAATTCGTCCCGCATCTTTTGATAACTCCCCACGGTATGATAACCCGCACATTTTGAAAAATCGGAGGCTTCAGGTAAACGACTCCTTGGATGATATAAAAGGAAGGATCAACATATTTATATTTGAAAGGAATACACGTAGTGAGCTGGGGATGCCTCCTCATGATCCACTTGGACAAAAATACGACTTTGGGGCTCTTCCCTTTTATTTATAGAGAGAAAGAGAGTGTGACCTTCCCTTCCCTCCTCCTCTCTCCCTGCTTCCTCTATCTCTGGACGTCCTTGGATTGGAAAGGGTGACTTTGAAAAAAAAAGAAGGTCATGGTTGGATAATTTTTTGTTTATTAAATTTTTACTTTCACTTCCTCATTCCCACACACATTCATCTTTTAAGAAAAGAAAAAGAGGTCATGGAGATAAGATTTCTTGGAAAGAAGAGAGAGAGAAACAAAAAAAAACAAATAAAACTGACGTCATAGAGCGTCTATGTGTGTCTGTGTGTGTCTATATATATACAAAAAGGCGAGAGTACTGGGCGAGATCATTTCTTTTCCATTGGGAGCCATGTCGCTGTTAGACGTTTTTCCAACTCAACGGATTTCGAACGGGGAGGATTTGAAGACGCTAAAGCAAATCTCCAACTTGAAAATTTTTTTGGCGTGTCATTGTGCGACATTTATTCCGCATTTACCACCTCATCAAGCGATCGTTTCTTTCAACCAAGATGTCGAATCCTCCAACCTGCTCGTTCAGAATATATACAGAAATTTATTCGAATCGCAACAAACGGAAGAGGAATCTCCCTTCTCTTGGAATCGGATGGATCGAGCTTTGAGACGGCCCATTCAAACAGACCGGCGATATACGGATCCGCGCACGAGTTTTCGGTGGAAGAATATTTTTCTCACGAAACGATATTTTACGTTTGGAGTGAGAACGACGGCTGAGGACGAAGTTCATATTGTTCAAACCACAGCCGCTCCTCTCGCCTATTACGAATCATCGTCCCCCAATCTGAAGGAAAGAAGTTTTAAAGTCAGCGACAGGATGAAATATAAGAAATATATTCTAAGAACTTTTCAAAACTATGTCGTTCCCCCGAAAACGCAATATCTCATCGTCACAACCCAGAAGAGTCTCTTTCTCGTCGATCGGTGCTCGTACTCGCTTTGGAAACAATTGAAAGAGGAGATTTCTTTCCAATCGCCGATGATGTTTTAAGAAAAAGAAGAAAACCCTCCGCCACCTTTACCCATCCCTTCCTTAGATGATAAGAGGAGCTGGACCAAACCGTCATGGCCCGAAACAAAATCGACCCAGCAACGGAATGAAATTGAAGTCATCACAATTGAAGATGAGGAGGAAGAAAAAAATTACCTCTTAAAAAACGGTCGACTTACCGGAACCTACCTGGCGTGCAAGATCCGCTTCAGAATCCAGAAGCTTCTTCTTCTTCTTCTTCCCCGACTTGTTCAAACAGGCAACCTCTTTCGGACTCCTCACAGACAGAACCTCTTCCAGTATCCTCTTCCTCTTCTTCTCTAACCTGTCCCGACATCGTAGAGGTAGAATGTCAGACGGGTCCACAAGCTTCAAAAAGTCCCGACATCGTAGAGGTAGAATGTCAGCCGGGTCCACAAGTTCCAACGGGTCCAGAAATCATGGAGGCAGAATCACAGCCAGGTTCACAAGTTCCAACGGGTCCAGAAATCGTAGAGGTAGAATTTCAGCCGGGTAAACAAGTTCCAACGGGTCCAGAAATCATGGAGGTAGAATCGCAGCCGGGTCCAGACATCCTAGATCCCTCCACTCATCCCAAAGAGACTCCAAGTGTTTCAAGACAGCCTTGTGAGGATCCAGCCCTTCCCGTATGGAATGATTATATGGACTTACAAAATTTGGTGCAACAGGAAGGAGAAGAAAATAATCATACGGATGGGTGGGTCAAAGACTGTTTAGATCATTTAACCTCGAATGAAATTGAACTGTTATGGAATTGCATTTCTGAAATCACATCGGAAATGGGATAAAAACCAAAACAAAAAAAAATTTTTTTAATAACAAATTGGAGGAGGGTCATGATGTCAATTAAAAAAAATATTATATAGAGTCCAATCTTGGTGGTTCACTTCAGTTTTCCAGCATGAGGTGATCCACGTTTCCCGAAATATGGATCCCATTCCAAGAGAGATTGTGTAGAGCCTTCACTTCAGTTCTTTTTTCTCTACCAAGAGGAGAGGGTCCCCAAAGGGCTACCCATGTCCAAAGAGAGAAAGTGTAGAGCGTTCATTTCAGTTTTTTTTCCAAGTTTAGGGAAGGGAGGTCTCAAAATGACACCCCCCATTTTCAAAAAGAGATGGTGTAGAGCGTTCATTTCTGTTTTTTTCCAAAGTTAGGGAGTTTTCAAATGACTACCCATTTCAGAGAAAGAGAGAGAGAGAGAAGGTGTATAGCGTTCATTTCAGTTTTCCAAGGTTAGGATGGTGGTGGAGAATCCTCCAAAATGGCTACTCATCTCAAAGAGAGAGAGAGAGAGAAAATGCGTAGAGCGTTCACTTCAGTTTTCCAACATTAGAAGGTCCCAAAATACCTTCTGAATTCAAAGAGAGATCGTGTAGAGCGTTCATTTCCAGTTCTTCAGAAGAAGAGGGTCCGCTCTTCTTCAGAAGAAGAAGAGGGTCCCTCTTCTTCTGAAAGTCCGCTTTTCAGAGACAGCGAAGTGCAGACTTCAGTTTTCTCCCTCCCCAAGAATAGAGGGTCCCAAAATGGCTTTCCATTTCAAAGAGAGAGGGAGAGGCGTTCATTTCCATTCTCCAAGATAGGGTCGTCTGCTTTTTCCCAAAATGGCTTCCCAATTCAAAGAGAGAGAGAGAGAGAAAGGGTGTGTAGAGCGGTCATGTTCATTCTCCAAGATAGGGTCGTCAGCTTTTTCTCAAAATGGCATCTCCCCATTCAAAAAGAGATCGTAACCAATTTTTTCCAGTTTTTTCCAAGATGGGGGGGAGAAGAAAACCTAGGATGGAATAACACGACACACAGAGAGAAAGAGAAAAAAAAAACGCCATCTTGTCATTTTCTGATAGGGTACCGGTGTTCGAATACTTTTGTGACCGACTGTACAGTCGTGGATATGTGGGACCGGATATCTGTCAGGGACTGTGACGGCATTAAGTCGACGATAATCTCCACACGGCCGCCAGTCACCATTAGACTTTTTAACCATGTGAAGTGGACTGGCCCATGGACTTTTAGATGGGCGAATGGTTCCCTGTGCTAGCATGAATTCAAATTCTTTGCGAGCAGCTTTTAGCATCTCTGGAGAAAGACGACGAGGCTTGGAAAATACAGGTGGGCCATGTGTTTCAATGTGATGATACACTTCTGGCTGATGAGTATGCTGCCCTGATTTGGATGGGTTTAAAATGTCAGGGAATTCTGCTAATAGCCGATGGAACCGTGTGCTGCCCGATACAACACTTATGTTGGTAGGTACGTTCGATATGTGAGAAGCTTGGCCCTGTGATGTCAGCTGAGTTGTAGCATCAATTAAGCAATTATTCTTGACATCCACTAGAAGGTGGAAATGTGTCAAGAAGTCGACACCAATAATTGCTTGAGTTACATCCGCAATAATAAAAGGCCAGTTGAAAGTCCGGCGCAAGTTTAAATCAAGTGTCAATAGTTTGGTGCCGTAGGTTGCAATTTGGGTTACATTGGCTGCATACAGTACAAGTTTATTAAGTTGGTGAGCATTTATTTTAGTTCTCGGGAGCACTGATATGTCAGCTCCAGTATCTACTAGAAAACATAACTGAGTTGAACGATCAGCCAATCAAGACCTGATTCTGTCGATGTGGCGGACATTCTGTTGGCCAGCAGATGACCGCCCATTTAGTTTCCCGCTTGTTCAAAAGTGCATGGAGGGGCACACTTGCGAGCTTGCGCGCCAAAATTCATATGATAAAAACATATGCCACTTGTGGGTTCTTTGTACAGCGTTCGAGTATTGTGACGAGATCGATTCCTGCTTCGAGCACGAAATTTATTACGTGGACCCTGATTTGATCGATTGTATCTCCGTGAAGCATGAAGACTGGTACAGAGTTCAGATACTTTTTTGGTCAATTCAGCCACTTTTTGTTCGAGGGATGAACTGGAAGGTGCAGCATTAGCAGCACTGACATAAGCTGGAGTAACAAGTTCATTAATTTTGTCAGCCATTGCTGCTAAACGGGTTAGATATTCATTGGAAGCAGCAAGAATTATTTGTATGTTATTAGGGAGACGCGAAAGCCATAGTGACTTCAACAAGTCGTCACTAAAATGGCTTCCTGCCAGATCACGCATTCGTGACAGCAAGTATGAAGGTCGTTGATCTCCAAGTTCAAGTCCTTGTAGTAAAGTACGTATTTTGGAAGATTCACTTTCTGAATAGATTTCAATGAGCCGCTGTTTCAGTTTGGAGTATTTATCACAACCAGGTGGTTTGAGAATTAAGTCATGCACTGAATTCAGAATATCAGACTCAATTGCTGCAACTACATGGTTGAATTTTGTAGAATCCTCACTAATGCGAGCGATAGAAAATTGTGCTTCGATCTGAGCGAACCACAATGAAGGATTATTTTTCCAGAAAGGCGGTGGCTTCACCGCAACGCGTGTGATTTGTGGCTCTGGTGGAATATCGTCGGGCATACTGATAGATAATTTTCACTTTAATTAATAAACACTTATCAGCACAAATAGCATGAGGATACACTATTGATATTTTACCATGATAACAATAAATATTTTAACCATGCAGAAAAAATTTACGTAACGATACACACACAAATAATACAGGGTCAGCAATTACACACACAAATAATATTTTACCGAAATGCATTTGAAAAGAAACCGTTATTTGAGAAAAAATGATGCGTTAATTTTGTATTGCGCACGCACAAAATCACCACTTCACACTGCTAAGGCACTTTCGAAGGAAAAAGGAAATCACTCCTGTAGCACATGGGAAAACAATTCACTACTTTCGAACACTGAGAAAAGAATTTTGCCGTAGCACGTTCCACAAAAGTTACTGATGTGGCACATTTAGCGAAAATCACTGTTGTAGCACATTTGTCACAAAAGTTGAATGATCAAAGAATTATTGCATGACGGCGAAGTCAGCGGAACGGAACAGATCACATTGATGATTTGCTGAAGCTCCTTGCGATGATATGCACGACTT
The DNA here is from genome assembly GCF_044657685.1 of Stegodyphus dumicola. NCBI lineage: Eukaryota > Metazoa > Arthropoda > Arachnida > Araneae > Eresidae > Stegodyphus > Stegodyphus dumicola. The sequence continues at coordinate 101,473,993 of NC_140772.1, read as the reverse complement.
TGAAAAAAACACAAGCAATATATATCAATACATCTAGAAATATTGAAGGGGTACTTTGTAGCATACGTTTAATGTCCATATTCGTTGTTATTTTTAGTCAGTTCTTCAGAATGCCTTGGATGCACGTGGCTTAGGGTCGTTGAAAATCCATTGTCAGTAGCGTGCTCAGTCAAAAGGTCACCACTTTTGGTGGTCGCGTGTGCTTAATGCATGATATAATTAAAGAAAATAAGAGTAGACAATCTCCTATAACAAAAGAATATATTAAATACTAAATTACAATTTAAATTACATTGCAGAGATCAACACAGAGCTCGGAACACAGTTCGTGCTAGCGTCGCGTACACTTGTCCGACGAGAAGCCTGAGTGAGTAAAGATGTCGCTTTGCTGCTCCGATTAAGAACTGGATTTTACACGTGGCGCCATCTCATGAATAGAAGTTGAAGTATCTGTCGGAACGCCACAAATATGTATTCAGATTCATACTTTTGAAACAAACATGGAATCAATTGAATGAATGCATCTATAGTTGTTATTAATGCCTGAAATGTTTGTGGTGATAAAGTTTATTTTATTGGGACAGAATGTCAAATATGCCATTAGAAAGTAATAATCAAAATAAGGAATTCCTAATGTACTATTCCAAACAAATATTCAAAACAACACTATGCGAAACGTCTAAACTAATGTATTCGATGTTATGTTAAAACGAAATTACTTGAATAGGATTGAGAACAGCTACAAATTTTCCCAAATAAATCTAAAAATTAAAAAAGTATAAAACAAAGTATAGATAAAATATTATTTACCTTAGCGTAAGTGATTTAAAATCACTTAATAGCAAAATATACATCTAAAAAATCCGCCACCACGGATTCACAACCATACACTACCACAACAACACATCGACCATCTCGATCACGTGACTTTTGCGCTTCAATTATTATCAAGGCCATTATAGAGTTCGCTGTCTCGTCAGACAATTGTACGCGACGGTAGCATGAACTGAGTTCCGAGCTCTGCGTTGATCTCTGCAATGTAATTTAAATTGTAATTTAGTACTTAATATATTCTTTTGTTATAGGAGATTGTCTACTCTTATTTTCTTATCATGCATTAAGCATTAATATCCTTAATAATTGATAATTAATTATATCATGCATTAAGCACACGACCACCAAAAGTGGTGACCTTTTGACTGAGCACGCTACTGACAATGGATTTTTATCGACCCTAAGCCACGTGCATCCAAGGCATTCTGAAGAACTGACTAAAAATAACAACGAATATGGACATTAAACGTATGCTACAACGTACCCCTTCAATTATTTCTAGAAGTATTGATATATATTGCTTGTGTTTTTTTCAAAGTCGTGCATATCATCGCAAGGAGCTTCAGCAAATCATCAATGTGATCTGTTCCGTTCGCATGTTCCTAAAACATACTCGCCGTACCCCCTGCTGTGACAATGCTGAATCACTATTGGCTCACCTACTTGCTACGTAAAAAACGTCACTTGTTTGGTCACGTGACAAGCCGATTGCATGGATTCTGAAGTGGAAAAAATCGCAGGCTTCTAGTGTAATTCGTAGTTTGCTGTATAAGACGTAATAAATTTTGTATGCATATACAATTCTGAATTAATAAGAAACCACTAAAAGGTACAGCTGGTAAAGAATATAGAACACAAACCTCTTCAGACATAACGCTTGAAGTATTTTATTTGGACAGCATAAGATATGCTTACTAAGAAGACAAATTTCGGCAAACAAAATATATAATTATGCAAAAGAAATTTCGTTACCGGAGCATAAAAATATCTATTATTGTACTTTAGATTTTCAAATATCAGAGGTTGTGATATAATGTAAGAGAATTTTGATTTAACATTAGAGATTCAATTTTGAGGGAGTTGGAGCTTGGCATGAAAGGATTTTTTATTTATTTTATAATAAAAAAAGATTGGTTTTGTATTTTTGAAAATTTTTGGCAGAACAGTTTAATCTTTTAATATTTCATTGGTATGTTAATATTTTCTGGAACTAAAATTAAAAAATGGAGGACTTTTAATATTTGCAGTAATAACCGATATTCTGAAAAAGAATATTGTTTTCGATTATTTAAAAATATAGAGCAACTTTTGATGATGTCCGTCTTTTAAAAAGGCAAACTAGAACACTACTTTGTCATTGTCACTTGTAATGCATCAAAAAAACATTGTTTCAGTTTTGGATGTGGGTATTCAGTTGCATACTAATTTATGTGAATCACGGGAAAAACATAAGCAGCCAGGATTGTTGCCTATAGAGAATGTGGATTATCGTTCTGTGATATCGCCCGTTGCAGTAGTCGACATCCAACCGCTGTTAAGCGAATATGGCATGTATGAAATGCTGAGGATTATACTGAACGGCATGCAGGATCTCATTGCCGTCCCATGATTAATACCCGAAAGGACAGGCATATTGTGAGGTCAGCCCTCCAAATTTGCAACCACATCACAGACCATTAGTCAGAAAATGGGCATATTTTCAGCATGCCCAGTATCTGCTCCTACGGTGTGTCAACGTTTGCATCAGCATGGACTATCAGCACAGTGTCCATTACTTTAGCTTTCCTTGACAATGCAGCACAGAGAGAGATGGCTACTGTGGTGTGTCCAACAACAAAGCTGGATATAGGAGGGGCACAATGTCGTCTTTTCAGACGAGTCCCGTTTCTATGTGCATTATTCTGATGGTCATATAAGTGTCTAGAGGCTCCAAGAAGACCGCACATCGCCTGGTTGCATTCAGTATCGGCATAGGAACCCTAATGTGATGGTATAGGCAGCCACTGAGCACATGGCACACACATCTTTAGTTCGGATTGATGGTAATTTGAATGCGAGATCGGTACATTTGTGACATCTTACATCCAGGGGTTGTGCCCTATCTTTGAGGCATGCCAAATGCAATCTTCCAACAGGATAATTCAAGACCACATGTTGCACATTGTGTTCTGACCTTCCTCCGTATGCAGTGTATTTGATTGCTGCCCTGGCCTGTATGGTCTCCAGATCTGTCACCCATTGAAAATACCTGCTCATGGTTTGCTGAGGACTGGCCTAGCAACCCTCTCCATCTAATACGATTGATGAAGTGTGGCATAGACTTGAATCAGAATGGAATGAGATGCCGATTTCTGTCATTCAAGTGAAATTCTACTCAGTGCTTAACTCGATAAGGGCCGTTGGTGTTTGTTTCTGCAGGTGGAGCAGTTGTTTCGACTGATTTCGCACCCTTGTAAACCCCCAAGCTGCTTACAAATTTAATCATTTTGTCTTCATGCCATACTATTTACGCACAACAAATATTTTTTTATTTGCTTTCCTTCATGCTATAGCAATTTTAATGGCTATTAGTGTATTATTGATTAAGTTATCTAAGAGACTTCAAGAATAAGTACTGTACATAGTTTATAAAACTATTGCATATTTCTGTATAAAAAATTATTGATACAGGATAGATAGCACCTAAAGACTTCATGCAGCCATCAATGAAGTTGACAACACATTCATATTAGATGATTTTCTTTTATACTTTTCCCTACCACCAGTAGATTGCAAATAAAAAACAAAGTGACTTACAATTACAACATAGCCAAACTGTCCTGAAGTAAACATTAACAATATATACAAAGCCAAAATAATTATATTCTCATAATATGTGCATGATACTTTGTTACTAATAAATATCAGAGTGTCTTGGATCAAATTAATATTTGAAGAGATGAAAAATTAAGTTTTACACTATCATAAGCAACTGCAGTTTTTCATTATCATAGTGGCAGGGATATCTTTGAAGATATAATTAATAGCATCATTACAACAAGGTGAAATATAGTAAAACCACCCGCTACTAGACAGTTACAGGATTGTTATATATGTGTACAGTGGTTCTCTGCTTCGAAATCAGGAACTCTCTATTAATGGGGTATACCGTATTTACGCGAATCTAATGCGCATCGTTTTTGGACAAATGTAGTATTCAAAATTGGGGTGCGCATTAGATTCGATGGCGCATTAGATTCGAGTGCAAAGTTCGCCGATGACGTCAACCAAATTTCTCGACTACATTTACCGTTACATTTATCGTTGACACATTATTGCATAGAGGATACAAACTGCAGAGTACGTAGTCACGAAGTGCAGGGCAAACAGAGAAGAATGTCATATGACATTCTTCTCTGTTTGCCCACTTTCAAAACTTTCAAACGTAAAGTAATTCTTTATGCTGAAAAAAATGGCAATAGAAAGGCAGGGAGAGAGTTCAACGTAGCTGAGAGCAATGTTCGCTTGTGGCGGCAACAGAAATTGGCACTATTTGCAACTAAAGCTAGTAGAAAGAAATTCACTGGCCCTCGCAAAGGAAGACACCCTAAAATTGAAGAAAAAGTTTTGGAATTAGTACGTGAAAGGAGGAAGAATGGACAACCTGTGACTAGTGACACCATAACAAACAAAGCAAAAGAGGAGGCTGAAGTTCTTGGAATACCGAAACAAGAGTTTAAGGCTAGCCGTGGATGGGTGGATCGGTTTATGAAGCGGATGGGTTTATCTCTAAGACGCCGTACAACAATATGCCAAAAGCTTCCTGCAGATTTTGAGGGAAAACTACTAACATTTCAGCGGTATGTCATCACACTTCGGAAGGAAAAGAATTTTTCAATGGGGCAAATTGGCAACGCTGACGAGACGTTTGGTTTAATATGCCTCGTAACTACACCACTACGGAGAAGGGGACTAAGGAAGTTATCATCAAAACTTCGGGATGTGAAAAACAACGCGTAACAGTGATGCTGGCAATAACAGCAGACGGGTGCAAACTTCCCCCTTTCTTAATCTTCAAACGGAAAACATGCCCTAAAACCCCTAAGAATGAAAAGCTGTTCCCAGATGATGTCCTGATTCGAAACCAAGAGAAGGGGTGGATGACGGAATCATTAATGTTTGATTGGCTCCGAAATGTATGGAAACGCCGTCCCGGTAGGCTCTCTAATCCACCATCAATGCTTTGTCTGGACGCATTTCGTGGTCATCTCACCGACGACGTAAAAAAGAAGATGCACAGCCTAAGCAGTGATCTTGTTATCATTCCTGGAGGGATGTCGTCTGTGTTACAACCCCTGGACGTTAGTATAAATAAACCTTTTAAGGGGTACGTTCAGGCGGAGTACGAAAAATGGTTTTGTCAGCCAAACCGTGTATTGACCCCGACAGGAAAAATTAAGCGTGCTGCACCGCACATTGTTGCACACTGGGTTTCTGCTCCCTGAAAGAGCATCGAAGCACCAATGATTGTGAAATCTTTCAAGAAATGCTGCATTTCAAATTCATTGAATGGCAGTGACGATGACGTGCTCTGGAACGCCGAGGATGACGATGACGATGATGAGGAAAGAAGAAATGAATCTGCTTCTGACAAAGAGAGCTGCGAGGATTCCAGTGATGAAAACATTAGTGAATAAAGACGTTTACTATTAATCACTGATTGTAGAAACTGTTAGCTAGATAGAAATGTTACGATTTATTTCATGTTCATATTTTACGATAGGTACCGTATATACGGTAGTGCTAATTAACATTGATTGTTTCACATGACAATAACCCACTAATACGTTAATTCTATGTTCTGCTACTTTATGTATAAATCCATTGTTGTATAAAATATGGTATCTAAATTTAAATAAAATTATCATACCATTTATTGATAGTTTATATACAAATCCATTGTTGTATAAAATAAGATTCAATAAATTCCTCATATCATTGATGCGCATTACATTCACCGACAAACAATTTTTTTATTATTTAAAGTTTTAAAATGGGGATACGCATTAGATTCGATGGCGCATTAGATTCGCATAAATACGGTATCTGATAATGTGAAGTGTGCATTGCTGGAGGCTCGACTTACATTATCATCATGTTGGGAAAATATTTTGCATCATGATATAATTTATGTGCATGATAAGATACATAAAACTGTTTTGAGTGATATCAGCTGTAAATTTAGAAAGACACTTGGTACACTCCCTTATTAAAGTGGCTTAGGCATTGTTTAAGATTACATAAAGCAGTCAAGTTGATTCGTGATGAATTACTAACTCTATCTCAGATTTTATTATACTTATGAAAGCTACAGATCGAGTTTAATAAAAAGCACCAGAAATAATCACTGTCTTATTGACTAGCCATTTAGTGCATAATGATATAAAACTAATGCCTTAGTAGCATTGCTCAGTCCATCATGATATTCATGAAATTTTCTAAGGGATAAATCAAACAAAAATGTAAGCAAAAGTCTTCTAAAAGATTATCTTCCTTAGAAAATACCAGCCAGATTTAAGACAAAAATACAGCACGTCTTCTGAGAAGAAAATAATTACTTACAAAATCATGTTTCCAACACTAATAAAGCACCTAATTACATATTAAAATTTCAAAAGATCTACACAGTTGATATTCAACTAAGTCTTGCATATCTATTATTTGGCTTCATAAAGTAATATGTTGTCTAAAGTGAAGTAGTCATATAAAAACATATTAAAAACAATATATTTTTCTTAATGATGGTTATATAAAATTTCTTAATAGAATCGTTTTTCTGAGTAAATGAATTAGAGTTTAAAACAATAAATATAATAGTGCTGTAATAAAGCTTCGTAGGACTAAGGCTGGATTTCCTGCTAATTTGTACTTTAGATTTTTTTTTCTGCTTTGTGGAACTTTTTCCTTCTTCATAACATCATGCTTTCAATGTACCTTTAAAAGCTAATTATTTAATTTTGACAAGTATTTTGCTTGAGAGATGCTCTTATGGAGGTGTCCGCCGATAACATAGCGGACGAAAACAACGCAAGGCGAAAACGTCGTGCTACAAAACATCGTGGGAGAAAACATCGCAAAGAGAAAACATCGCAGTTCTAAAACATCGTGGTACAAAATATCGTCGTCGAAAATAAAGCGGTTCAAAAACTTCGCAGTTTAAAAACATCGTCGTCGAAAATATCGTGGTAAAAAAATAAAGTATCTACAAATCATCGCATGACGATAACATCGCAGACATGCTTTTTTCAGGCTTTAATAACTGTAAATGGATATTCCCATAATGATTTATGAGCGCAAGATGGAAAGAAGGATAATTTTTACTTTCATATTTTTTATTAACTAATAAATTTTTGCTGAAAAAGTAAGAAGGAGACTTAAGCATAGAAAATTAATGCAACTTATAGCACTTAATAGAATTTTAACTAACAAACTAACAAAGTAATATATATAGTAGTAACAAAGTAATATATATAGTAACAAAGTAATATTAATAGTTAACTAACAAAGGTCATTAATAAATCATTTTTATAAAGTTTTTACTGGTAATTTTTTATGAAAAGTATTATCTAAAAAAGATTAGGAAAAGGAAGGTAAGTAACTGCATAACCTTACTTTTAAAAAAATTGCTAAGTTAATTTTGAGATTATTTTCTTCATTTTTGATAATCTAATACACTTTATAGAGAAAATTATTTCTTGTTTTGTTTCAGTTTATTCTTAAAATGACATTAAAAGTTTCATGCACAGCGTGCAGTCAGTTACTTGAATGCTGATTTTTTAGTTATGAAGAAAGTCAGCTATATAATATTTCAGTAGGTCAAGCAAAGTAGTAATTATAATTTTTAAAAAAACCAATTTTGGTCTAGAAAACATCTTGCGCAATATGCTGCAAAATAAGTAAAATATAAAAATTGTAGTAAGCTCGCCTAAAAGTTACCAAGAGCTGCTGCTCCAAAAGGTTCAACACGTTTCAAAAAAATTAATACATATGAAAATCAAACCATTAGACATGTAAAACAAAAAAAAAAAAAAAAAAAAAGAAACAGATAAAAAGTAAGCGGAAAATGGTAAATTAGCTCAATTCGACTTCCAAACTGGCTTTTCAAGGGAAATTTCATTTATTTCAACGTCGAATCAAGCTAACCCCATTCGTTTCGCCGAAACAGACAATTAAAACTTTTTCGCTAAAAATTTTTTTAAAATTTAGACAACGTGTCTTGGAAAATTTAATAGTCTCAATTCTCTGTTCCAATTTCCCGACGCGTCCGCATAGAATGACACATTAAGTTGTTAAAATATTTTATATTTATTAGATTATGCCAAAGCACACTACGGCTATCTGCTTAAGGGGTGGGATTCCTTTGTGGAGTACATTCTCAGGAACTGGTTCACATGCACATTATACTTTAGTACTTTAGGAAAATCACGAAAATCTTCCTGCAGCTTTTTTTTTTTTTTTTTTTTTTTTTTTTTTAGAAATAATGTATACTTGCAGTGAACATTCTTCTTGGTGACTATCTCCCTCTAAGACGAACAGTGTTTTTGAGAAAATAATAAACATTGTTTTTTAATCATTACGCAAGTTCACCGCATTCTCTCAAGATTAAACAGATATGGAATTTTGAGTAGTCACTTTAAATAGGATTGCTTACATTTACATTTATATTTAGACCGCCTAGACGGTATAGTGGTTTGAGTCGCCGGGCTGCGATACCAAAGGTCCCGGGTTCGAACCTCGGAGAAGGCGGGATTGTAACTATCCTTCATAGGAGGCAAATGTGGCCCACCTATAATTAGGTGCCTCAGTAATAAAGTGACCGTCACTTAGTAGAGGCCAAACCGAAGTCCGCTGAGAGCCACCATTGGTAGAAAACTTTTATATTAAGACATTTCTTATAAGCACTTAAGAGTATTTTATTTAAATTTTTATATACATTTTACTCGAAAATTTTGTAATTACTTATTGAACTTACAGTGAAAAACTTCCTAAGACAATTTTAATGTTTTTCTTTTGTGTTTCTTAATTTTCAGAATATCTAAATTTATGCACTCCAGAAATCTGCAGCGAAATTAAAATTAATATTTCTGAGAGAGAGTCTACTTTGTGGCAATTCTTTGTCCTAAGAATTCTTTACCTTTGAAGTATAGTATTTTTTAGTGTGCTGTAGTTTAGTACAACTTTTAGTGTGTTGGTTGTGATTCATACTATGTATTAATACTTGTATATACTCGAACCATATGCTTTTCTTGGAGTAATGGATTGCACAGACTCTCTCTTTTTTGTTCATTTTATTGTTGCAACATGTTTAATTCTTATGTAGTGGTGATGATGTGGGAGTGTGAGGAGCTGTATATAGTCCTTATTTATTTTAAATATTGTCCTCATTCATTTCTGTAGTCTTTATTATGTTGCACATTGTCCTTATTTATTTTGGTAATAACCATGGTTTCTTACTGATCCTGTGACTCAATTATTTTAATGCATGTTATATATTAGTGCATATTTCCCACTAAACATATATTATAAAACTCTATTAATATACGTCTTCAACATATTAAACATGTTTTGGATATAAGCAACACAATTAATTCAAATAGACTCTGTGAGTTTTTATGAGCAAAAATTTATAATTTTACGCGTGATATAGTGCAGAATATCAAAAACAAGGATGTGCAAGTTGTCAAAATATAAAATCTTTAAATGAAAGGCAAAATACTTTTTTTGAGGACTTAAATACATTTAACAAATGGCATTTGGAGAAGATGATTTTATTGGTTGAAATCTGAATAACTAAATACTAAAAATTTATAAAACATCTTAAATTGTTTAACCCTTTCAATCCCAATTTATTTGTTTCAACTGACTTGATATTTTTTTTATGCCTTCTTGGTAATTATCACAAATGACACAAATCACACTAACAGAAATTGACAGTCTGTCACTAAGCCTCTATAAGAAGATGCGCGCAACAATTTTGTAATGGGGATGTTAAAAATGATGCCTGCTACCAGTGGGACATCAACTATGTAGTAAATTAATGCGTTTAATTCTCTCTAGGTTTCTTTAAACATCTACTGGGACTTAACCCATTGGGACTGAAAGGGTTAAGGGAGAGACTTAAATGCTGTATTTCACCGCACTTAAAATTTTCAGAATATTGATTTATGAGTTTTTTACAAAAGTTCATTTTTTAATAAATGATTATATTTCATATTCAGTTATTCATAAAATGAAATTTTTTCTTTCATTAATAGTGGTAGTATATATTTGTTTCGAAAGAAAAATGAGAATTAGGATTTGCCTGGGAATAGTAGCAATCTGTATGCAAGATGAAAGCAATTAAGAACATTTCGGGAAACTAACGCTTGAAGGTCTTAGTTTTGAGTATTGAGTTGAAAAACAAGCTAAGTGGCTGAACTCAGGGGAGGGCGGATGAATTACAGCTATTTATACTATTGGGGAGAGTCAACCATTAGTTAACATCCGTGAGAACGGGTGTTTCGTTCAAGCCTTACTCCAGGGTCCTGTCCCCTCTGGCCGCTGAAGGCTATTTGGTTAATAAAAGACAGCTGAAAATTTCGGTCATTACTGATGATAGTCCATGTACAGACAGAAATAGCATTTCTTAACTTCTTAGTATTTGTGTGTTTTACATCTACCATGCAGTTTAAAAAGAGAACCCAGAAAAGTTTAGAGTTCAAACGTGTTTAGATCGCCCTTCCTTGTTTGTTTTTGAAAAAAGGCCCTTTGCCTCTTTTGCATATAAGTATTCATACATACAGATTTATTTAATTAGTATATAATTTCATCAATGAATTATATTAAAATATTTAACATTTTTTCTTTCTTTTTTGGCCTAAGTTCAACGATACGAATAATGAATAATCCAAAATTTTAAACTTTTTCCAATAAAATTACATATCTACGTAGTTCGATTAAGGAGGCGAAACTGTACGATTATACGTATGATAAAAACATCATAAATCCAAACTTTGTCGCTGAGAATGGAAAATATTTAAAATCTGAGGAACAAGATTTTCCAAAATTAAATAATTTTTTTAATTATATAAACTTTAAGCAGTGTCTTTTCAGAACTGTGCATTATGCATTTATTTATTTTTTTAAAATTTCTTTATTATTAAATACTTCTTCAGACCAATAAGAGAAATATACAAATTTTCCCGAAATATGTTTTAATCTGTCAAAACAACTTTAAAAATTTGGTGTCCGGTCTTTAAACACAAAAATTATAAAATTTTCTTTTACGATTTAATGTATTTAAGGAATAAAACTTTAGTTTATGTAAATAATGAGAATAATATAAATACGAAGAAATGAAAAAATATAAGTGCTTTACAAGTAAATGAAATTGGTATAATGCTTTTAAAAGTACTGTGGACTTTTTTTTTTTTTCCAGTTCCGCTTTCCGAAATGTTTCATTAATTCCCCTTTGCTTCCGATTGCTCAACAAACGCCCACACGACTGTCTTTCTTTATGTCTCGTGTTCACAACGTCTGTTCCTGTACGATTAAATCTACATAATAACAGGACCGAGTAATTCTAAATTAAAATGTAATCTTAATTATCTAATTAATCTTAATTCTAAATTAAAATGTAATCTTTAAAAAAAACTTATACAAAATGAAATTTAAAATTGTACACAGCCCCTTAAAGAATAAAATATCATATATTTCACATCTACGGCCTAGAAACAGCATCTACAGCTTTACGGACTGGGAATATCATTTTACGGATTATTATTAACTAGGAGTATGATATACGGCTTTACTAATTGGGAATATGATTTGGCCTTTACGACGAACTGTTAAAAAAATAATCGACGTAACGTCTACATTGATAAGCATAATGCACAATGTTCCAAAGACCTAGTTTAAATTTACATGTGATTATCCACATAACACAATCGTATGATTAATTCTATTCACTTTAAGTATCTTTTATAGAATATTTCACATTTAGTACATTTGTATAACATATTTCATTAAATGTAAGGCAACTTTCTTATGTAAAAGCTAAATAATGTTCATTAATTTTAAAAGTTATATAAACTTGTGGTGATATTTATTATATGACACTAAATAGTTTGCTATAAGATTTGGAAAAATAAGAAAATAGCCATACATTTTCTAGAAACATTTAATTTTTTCTGGAAACATGTTTACTGGAACATTTTTTCCAGGATAATTTTTCAGGGACATTTTTTTTAACACCGTGCGTAATAACACTGCGTAATAACAGTACCGTGTGCAATAAATTTTCGTAATGAAAATTTTTTATGAAATAATACAGTTGTCCATTTATCCGCACTTCCTGTTATCTGAGGTAATCCACATTACCTTAAATGATTGAATTCCACACATATGATAAGAAAACCTAATTAAACAAAATTAAAAGACTTAATTACTAGAAAACCTACATAAAATATTTATCAGGACAGAGAATAATGCATATTAATTAATTTTCAGGTTTAAATAACACTGTCTTTCATGTTATTTTTTCCCGTGCAATTCCCGTCTGAGTTATTTATTCTAGCTGAGTACTTCTTTCTCTTCATCATTGTTTCGGTTCTGTTATTATGTAAGAAGTATTTAAATTCTTTATAAAAATGCACTAAAAATAAAAATTGTTAGCAAATAAAAGCATTGCACAATTTACATACTACATTTACATATAAATATATATGTAAACAACATGTCTAGAATTTAATTGCACACTTTCGACACGTACATTTCGTTTCCATAAAGAGTGTAATCTCTTATCATATGTTTCTATGTTTACACAATAGGCTAGGTTGTTTAAATATGGCAAGGCACACAAAGGCTATCAAGCTTAGAGAAAGGATGCCTGCGATACCAACCACGAAGCCAGCCTCTTTGCCTGAAATGGCACTGCGTTCAAACCCCTAGCATTCAGCGATTTTAACCATTCGACCACTAATAGGGGTCATGATTACAGTAAGATTAAAGATTATAATTTATAAATTAGAATGCTTTGCGAAACGTTTGTTCATGTAAAATTAAATGTGAAACAAAAACAAAAAGATTCAATAAAAAATGAAAATGAGTCAAAAAACGTGCAGAGTGACTTTTAGATTTAAAGCTGATAGCTCATTTCTGATTTTCCTGGTAGACTCAATCTTAAGTTTCTCAAGTAAATGGTTTTCTTATAGTCTTATAGTATGATAGTGGCTGTGATCTACATGCATCTGGTACTCAGTGCTCGACAATACGTGGATAAATATCGACAGAGACCTCGAGATACGTAATTAATAAAGTACTTCTGATAAAACTCAACATTCAGATCATTACAATAGACCAGTTGTACAAAAAATATGACACGGAAGGCTTTTTACCACTTTACTTAGAGTATAATATGCTTATGTAAGACATCTCTATAACTAAAACTTGGATGTTGGATTGCTGTATTTTTTACTCTTTTTATTTTAATTCTACACAGATACTTTTATTCTAACTAGACTCATCTCTCTTTCTATCTTCATTTTACTTCTAATTGTTTATCATAAAATTTCAGTCTAATTATTTTAAGATTCAATTACTATCTGATATTTGATTTAAAGATCTTTTTCTTTGGGTTTGAACCATTTAAAAATAATTAAATAATTTATTCCAATTTCAAAACTCTGTTTACTAGCTTTTCTCAGTAAAGATGCTAATATTCGTTACCTGAAAGGAACCTCGAGTTTAATTTTTATTAAATTTTTAATCTGTTCCAGCACTATATACAAAAACTGCTCATTAGTTTTAAACTAGCAATAATGATTCCAGATACACTAAAAATAAATCAAATTGTAAATTGCTTAGCTGACATTTTTCAGTTCACAGAAATTTTCCTGGTGTTCAACTACTTATAAACATATACTAACTGTGTTCAATAATGGAACACCTGCTTAACAAACTGTAAAACGTCATTTGAGCCTGAAGGGGAAACAGGTGGCTCCTGCTTCGAGAAAACCATTGTTTGACAATTAGGTAAATAATGTATGTCTCATGCTCCAAGTCTTAGTTGTACCTGTATCAGGTTCAGTGTTCCGCCTTTCTTGCTTGGGGAACATTCAAGAACCTGACTCGGTACAGGGAGCTTACTAAAGCTATGTTCAATAAATGTGGGAAGTAGACAAGATACACAGGAAGGGTATACAAAACCCTTTATTTTTCACTCATAATTTCCATACTTCGGAATACAGAGACCAACCACTTGTGGTCTGAACGTAAGAATATAAAAATATTACCTAAACTCTAACTTAACTTTGGAATAATAAACAAGGGCCTACGTGGAAAATTGGCCGTATATTAACAGGAAGCCGTATGTAGTACAGAGAACTGTTAACACTACAATACGTTTAAAATTATCAAGAGGATTAAACCTCTGGCCTGGAAGGCAACCAGCAACCGAGTAAACTGCTAAGGCACGCGGCCTGCTTCTACTAACTCCTTCCTCTCTCTCTCTTGGCAAAAAGTACTTGGCGTTCGCCAGACAAATTTTGCATAAATAAGTTAACGCTTTTAATTCTGGCCGGAAGTAGAAAATAAGAAGTGATAGTAAAGATTTAAAATAAAATAAACGTTAGTAAAACTTAAGATCCTTACACCTGAAACTCGGAAACTTAACTGCATTTTCTGTCAGAGAAGCCAACATGCCGTTACACTATATCATCAGCCAAAAGAACCGTAAATAACTTATGGTGAAAGGATACATCTATAATTTTGAACGTGCTAGTGCTGAGAAAAGTATTTGGAAATGTGTAGAGTATTTTACTTGTAAGTGTAAAGGGCGAATTCACACTCAAGATGATAATATCATTCTTGAAACATCTCACGGGCATCCTCCAAATGCTGGCAAAATTACAGCGAAAGAGATTATGAGTTCAATTAAAGAGCGTGCGGTAACAACGCAAGAATCGACACATTCTTCAGCAGCAGTTGGTACAATTGGTCTTCCTTGTGCTGTTTCGGGGCATATACCACCAGTGGAAAGTATTAAAAAAATTATCAGATATGCTCGACACGGAGAAATACCATTGCATAATCCTAGATGTCTTGAAGAATTAGTAATCCCAGAACAGTTTTCAAAAACACTAAAAGAAGAGAAATTTTTGCTGTATGACAGTGGAGTGCAGACAGACAGAATTCTAATTTTTTCGCCCCTCAGAAATCTGGACTTCATGGCTGAATGTCCGAACTGGTTTGCTGATGGAACTTTTAAAGCAACACCACCGCTTTTCAGTCAGATTTATACAATCCATGGTGTTAAATATGATAATGTGATACCTTCAGTGTATGTATTAATGCCAAACAAACGGGAAGAAACATACAATAGAATGTTTACGGTGAATAGAGTGTGTTGAAACCGAATCTGCAGAGATTACGGTGATAGAGAGTGTTGAATCAACAATAGAGTGTTGAAACCGAATCTGCAGCCCAAAACTGTAATGACTGATTTTGAAAAGGCTGCATAAATGACTTTAAAAATTCCTTTCCGAATATCATTCAGAGAAGATGTTTTTTTCATTTAAGTCAGTGTGTGTATAGAAAGATTCAGTCTGCTGGTTTGCAAAGTAAATATGAAACTGATCCGAATTTCGTTTTGGAAATCTCTCAACTTGCAGCTTTGGCTTTCGTTCCTACTTCAGATGTCATTGAAGCATTTGAACAATTAATATCATCTACTTATTTTGTAAATAATATGAACATCATTCAACCAATCATAAAAACTATTTTGAAGACACATGGATTGGTAGATTTACTCGTCGTGGACAACGTCGCAGACCAGTGTTTGACATCCCTCTTTGGAACTGTTATGATGCTGTAAAAGATAAAGTTCCAAGGACAAATAATGCGGTTGAAGGATGGCATCGCAGATTCAACGAACTTATGAACGGATTCCAACAATCTGGAAATTTATTGATTGCTTAAAAAAGGAACAAAATTTAAATTCTATAAAAATTGAACAATACATTGCAGGTCACCATCCACCAGTAAGTAGAAAAGTTTACAGAGATACATCTCTCAGAATTCAAAAGATTGTAAATGAGTATAATGATCGGCCTATTTTAGACTATTTAAGGAGAATAGCCTACAATTTTCAAATGCAGGTGTAAATTTTTTATACATTAATTAATGAGGATGTTTAATGTCTGATATAATTATACATGTTTTTATTACTATATCAGGTTCAATGTTCCGTCTTACTTTCTTTGGGAAAATGCACAGACCTGACTCGGAACAAGGAGCTTACTAAAGCTATGTTCAATAACTGTGAGAAGTAGACAAGATACACAGGAAGGGTATACAAAACCCTTTATTTTTCACTCTTTACAATAATTTCCGTACTTCGGAATACAGAGACCAACTACTTGTGGTCTGAACGTAAGAATATAAAAATATTTAACTAAACTCTAACTTAACTTTGGAATAATAAACGTGGAAGATTGGCCTTATATTAACAGGAAGCCGTATGTAGTACAGAGAACTGTTAACACTACAATACGTTTAAAAATTATCACGAGGATTAAACCTCTGGCCTGGAAGGCAACCAGCAACCGAGTAAAACTTCTAAGGCAAGCGGCTTGCTTCGACTAACTCCTTCCTCTCTCTCGCTTGGCAAAAAGCCACAACTTAAGGACTTGGCGTTCGCCAGACAAATTTTGCATAAATAAGTTAACGCTTTTAATTCTGGCCGGAAGTAGAAAATAAGAAGTGATAGTAAAGATTTAAAATAAAATAAACGTTAGTAAAACTTAAGATCCTTACATACTTCCCGCTAGAAATAATTAGTTTGAAACTGAGGTCTAACACGACCTTGCTGAAAACTTTTAGCTCTAGAATCTAACGCGAGGCCAATCTTTTACAAACATTTCTCACTAGAAACTAGAAATTTAAAAAAAAAAAAAAAAAAAAAAAAAAAAAAAAAAAAAATTGTTTTTACAATAGCAGCTCCATGGACACCCAATTTTTCATCTGTACTGCATCTAAACAGGAGCTTTTATTCAAATCTGGTTCCTTCCAGAGATCTGGAAGGAAAACTAGTTTAATGAAATGTTACACAATGAAATGGCAAGTAACATGCATATTTATATTTCACTTAACATTCTTATTTCATTCATGACTATTTTAATTATCTCTCCCCGTGCTCTCTGACATGTGTTGTAAAAGAATACCAAACACGAATGTGTTTATGTATACGTGTGCAACACTGCCTCCTACAATCAAAACACTAACGTGTTAAAATTCAACATGACAAGACCTCGTAACACACCCTATCTTCAACTCTAAACCCTGAGGTACTATTCTGAAAGTGGCTAACTCTGAAGTGTAGCGTCAGAGAGCCTAATTGCATTCATTCAACCTTTAACACATATTCACCATAATTTGGTCTTTTTACAGTCACACGAAGAAGTTTAAAATTTGGCATTACTTTCACTTTTACCATATCATAGTATTTCTTAACATTTAAAATAACAGTTCACATTGTATATAAGAACATATTAACATGCCGTTAATTTTACGCAATTTAAAACATACATTAGTAGTACATTGTTAACTTTTATTCTTTTCCGAGCGAGTGCCAATTCTTCTACATTGAAATACTACATTTCAAAAAGTCTTTCAGACTAAAACTTCTTTCTTGCCAGAATGTTTTTAAATAAAATTTATACAATAACTTTTACAATATTTAAGTATTTACACATTCCTATTATACATCAACTTTAGTTTTACGCGCGAGTAATTGAAAAACATAATACCAAAATCGGTAACAACTCATTTCTCGCCTTTTTGGCGATAAAGGTAGACCTCACATGAGGTAAAACTTCTTGAAATCTGCTACTTGCAGTAAGAATGAAAGATTAACTTAAGTTTGAAAAGTAACATAAAATTTTACTTATCTTTGTGATATTCGGACATTCTTTTCTGAGCCCAGTCCTGGAAGGTAGCGCAGATTCTCGTTTGATTTATCCTCCTTCTTGTGCGGGCTCGCCCCCTCAGTTTCTTCCTCGAGAAGCTTTCTTTTTCCTCCAGTTCGGTCACCCTTGAATACCTTCTTTTTCGCCTCTGCCTGTGGTCTTGGCCGTTTGATGGCAGCTGGTCTTATCGGAACCGGGACCCTTCTTTCTCGTTCCTGCTTGGACCTCGTTGCTGGCCGTTCAAATTTTCCTTGTATCTTTTCCTCCGCCGCTAGTGGCCCTTCCACAGTTCGGCGACATTTGCTGCGGAGAGTCCTGTCCGATGAGTCGATCTTCCGTTTGGGAGCCGGATTATAGTTGCCGTTATTTCTCCTGGCTTTCTTTGCATTCGTCTTACTTCTCCCTTCTTCATTCTGGGGGTGTTCATGAGCTCTCTTTTCTGGACGGTGGAACGGCTTCTTTTTCTTGTTACCTTCAATTTTCCAACGGGGAAACTTTCTTTTCAATTGCTCCTGCCTCCTAATGGCTTATCCTTGTGCTTGACGTTGTTCCACCTTTGGAGCTTGTGCCTGCCGTGCCGGATCCTGCAAAAGATCTTTGAAAATTTGCATTTTATTACGATCATAGTAGGGTTTTATTTGATCAATGTTTGCGGAGCATGTTTCACCATTTCTGGCTTTTAACACCACTACAGCGTGAGTTATTTTTTCTATGACATATGGTCCTTCAAATCGTGGAAAAAATTTGGCAGTTTTATCTTCTGGTGCTGAAGAAAGTGAATGCTTAATTTTTAACACTTTATCCCTTATTTTATATGTTACTCCCCGTCGTTTCATATCATAATAAAGCTTCTGTTTTGTCTGTGCTACTTCAGTATTCTTTTTTGCTTCTTTAATTAATTTTTCTATATCAGCCATTTTAAATTCTGGGGCTCTTTGTTGCACATAAAAAAATTTATCTAACGGCGTTATAATCTTTCTGCCTAAAAATAACTCAGCAGGAGTTTTGCCCGTTGTATCATGTTTTGCGGTCCTAAGGGCGAAAGCAAATTCATTGACATAGTTATCCCAGCTTTTATGAAAATTTTAACATAACTACGGATAATTTTCACTATATTTCTATTGACCCGTTCCGCTATATTTGATTGCGGCCGATACGGGACCATTTTTAAATGACGTATGCCCAGGTTTTGGCACATGTCTTCAAATACATTACTTACAAATTGAGGACCATTATCCGATATAACTTTTAGGGGCGCCCCGTATTTTAAAATATATTTATTTAAAATAGAATCAGTAACACATTTCACGGAGGCTCGTTTTAAGGGAACAATTTCGGTCCACTTACTAAAATGATCAACCATAACAAGGAGATAGCGACTTTTATTTAACTGACTTTTTGGGAAAGGGCCCAATGAATCGATGCCAATTATTTCATTTGGAAATTCGGATTTAATACTATTTAGAAACCCGGCCGGGAGGAAATTAGTATAATTAACTGCTTGACATGTTGGGCAGGACTGGACATACGCCCTTGTTAACTTTTGCAGTTCAGGAAAATAGACTGCCTCGCGTACGCGTTGTATAGTTTTTCGAATACCAGCATGAGAAGCTAAAGGGCTGTCATGCAACTCCTGCAGGATATTTAATCTAAGACTAGCTGGAATAATAGGTCGAAATTCGTTGTTGGAATTTGTGGTTTTTGTATAAAATAATAGACCATCTATTAGTTCGTAATGGGCCGCCCTATTTCTTATCGCCACAATATCTTGGTGGCTAAAATTTTCAGGATCCTTTAAATACTCATAAATGCTTCCAAACTCAGGATCCTTACCCAGTTCGGTTATTACAGTTTCTCGGGAATTTATTGTACATGCTGTGAGCATTGCCACCTTTACATTATTACCTTCTTCATCTATTTTAATTCTGGATAGGGCATCTGCTACGATATTTTCCTTTCCGGGGGTATGCTTGATTACCAGATTATATTCTTGTAGCTTGAGTGCCCATCTTATTAACCTTGGGGATAAGTTTTTCCCTGAGTACAATCTAGCTACCGCCGCATGATCAGAGTACACTGTTTTTGGCGCCTTTCCAAAATAGACTCGGAACTTTTGCACTGCTAACAGAACTGCAAGTGCCTCTCTCTCGGTCGCGGAATAGTTTCTTTGTGTTTGATTTAAAGTTCGGCTAAAAAATGCCACGGGCTGTTGATTTTGCGAAAGTACCGCTCCTACCGCATAATCCGAAGCATCCGCTGAAATTTCTAAATTCTCATCCTTTTCAGGAAATTTCAACACAGGGGCTTGCGTTAATGCTTGCTTTAATTTTTCGAACGCACTATTGGCTTCGGCCGTCCACGAGAATCTTGCCTTTTTCCTTTTTAATTTTAACAATGGTTCAGCAATAGCTGCAAAATCTTTTATAAAGGACCTATAATATGAACAAAGTCCTAGAAAAGAAGAGAGCTTCTTCGCCGTGTTTGGAGTCGGATACTTTTGTACAGCAATTATTTTTGATTCGTCTGTCTCGATTCCTTTCTGAGATATTTTGTAACCTAAATATTTTAATTCAGGGGCTGCAAATTTGCACTTTTCGACATTAACTTTTAGACCGGCCTCATTTAGTAAAGAAAACACCTGTCTTAAATCCTGTACATGTTGGTCGAGATTATCACTAGTAATAATGATATCGTCTATATAGATAAATGTGGACTTTCCAAGAACAGGCCTTAACACAATGTCCATACATCGCTGAAATGTTGCCGGTGCCCCTGAAAGGCCAAACGGCATACGCAGAAATGCATCATAAGTGCCAGACTTGGTTATAAAAGCAGTCTTAGGCAAGTCCTCAGGCCTAACCCCTATTTGAAAATAACCAAATGTTAAGTCTAAAGTCGTCATATATTTGGTCGATGTTATGCTCCTTAGAATTTCTTCAATAATAGGTAACGGATATACCGGATATTTAGTTATGGAGTTTAATTTACGGTAGTCAATCGCGAATCGCCACCTTTTTGGATGTGTCAATGGATAATCATTATTTTTCTTACATAAAACCACCGGGCTAGCATAACTACTTGAGATGGGCGTTATGATCTTTTTACGTAGCATATCGGTGATATACCATTCTATAATTTTTTCCTTATTCTTATCATACCGGTATGCTTTGTGGCGAACTGGCATTGAATCTCCGGTGTCAATACTATGGTTAGGAACCTGAGTAAATCCTGGAATATCACTAAATAACGAAGCAAATTCACTTACCACTTGTCGGATTCCTCGTTGTTTTTCATTAGGCAGGTGGTCAAGGTTTAACATCGGCGGTTCAGCCTTTTCTTCTCGAACTGGTTTCATCGTCAGCTTAAGGGACGCTTCATTAAAATCCAGCGTTGCTTGTGCCTCTGAAAGAAAATCTATTCGTAAGATATTTGTATACGAGCCAGTTTCCCTTAGAAAGTCCTCCACGAAAGGCATCCCTCCCCTTAGGCAGATAGCCCTAGTGTGCTTTGCCATAATTAAATACACACACATACACACTATTCGTAAGATAATATGTGCTTGCAGATTCTTTACTATGAAAAACATAACCTTTACTTGTTCGTCCTTGATACGGATGTATAGCGGTAATTTACCTATGCACTTACATCTTTCTCCTTGCGCAGCTAACACTGTCGTATTATCCGAATTATATATGCGATATTTACGAAAATACTTCCTAAAAAAATCTTCTGCCACACAGGAACACTGCGCGCCTGTATCCAGGAGTGCGGTGGCTGGGATATTATTCACCAATACTTCAATCTTCGGAAGAGTCAAATTTTTCACCATTACTGTATTTAACTTGAAGGAAGAGGGGTTTTCTTGGCCTTCGGATTTCCGCACCCTCCCGTCAGCAGAAATCCGTTTTAGTTTAAATTATTTTTCATTTCCATGCTTTCCTTCTTTTCCCACTGGCCTTGAGACTTTTTTCCTGGATTGCTATTGAACTGTCGACGTTCGCCGGCTGTTTTTGAATGCTCGGGTTTCTTTGCCCACTGATTCGCTTTGCTTCCGTAGCCGTGTGCTTGACTTTGCTGTGGTCTTGGCGCACCAAATTGGTTTCGTTGTTGATATTGGCGTCTTCTTTCAATGTCCGCCGTTCTTCTACTTTCAAACTGGATTGCTAGCTCAAATAATTTTTCCAGTGTAGTCGGATTCTTTAATTCATTAAAGTCTTGCACTTGGGGAAGTAACCTCGGCAAAATCACTTGAATTATCTCAGGATCCGGACGGTTTCCATACAAGAGTTTGAAGACGTGAATTTTTCTTAAAATAAAGCTTGAGAGATTTTCGATTCTTTGCTGATATATGCTGAAAAGTTCCGTTTCTAATTTCGCACGATCCCTTACGACAGGGAAGGCTTTTACTAGGGCAGTCTTGAAATTCTCGTAAGTATAGGTGGGACTTCCTGCTTGACCCAAGAGACTTCTGCCTATACATTTGAACCAGTTAAGCGCTTGGCCCCTCAAAGCGCTGGTAGCTAAGGTAACTTTTTGAAACTCGTGCACGGGGTAGAGCATGAAGTGGTCATCCAATTTTTCCAAAAAACTGGTTACCGGTGAGTTTCCATTAAATGTTCCTTCTGGTTTCATCGAAGCGCGCATGGTCTGGACGATGTAACTAAATCCTTCCAGGGCGGCAGCTGGCATTTCTGGATTCTTAGCCGCTTCTGCAGGCAGCACAGGTTCTTTTTGGAACTCGGCCATGGTTATTCTTCTTCGTTGGGCGCCACTATCAGGTTCAATGTTCCGTCTTACTTTCTTTGGGAACATGCACAGACCTGACTCGGAACAGGGAGCTTACTAAAGCTATGTTCAATAACTGGGGGAAGTAGACAAGATACACAGGAAGGGTATACAAAACCCTTTATTTTTCACTCTTTACAATAATTTCCGTACTTCGGAATACAGAGACCAACTACTTGTGGTCTGAACGTAAGAATATAAAAATATTTAACTAAACTCTAACTTAACTTTGGAATAATAAACGTGGAAGATTGGCCTTATATTAACAGGAAGCCGTATGTAGTACAGAGAACTGTTAACACTACAATACGTTTAAAATTATCAAGAGGATTAAACCTCTGGCCTGGAAGGCAACCAGCAACCGAGTAAAACTTCTAAGGCAAGCGGCCTGCTTCGACTAACTCCTTCCTCTCTCTCGCTTGGCAAAAGGCCACAACTTAAGTACTTGGCGTTCGCCAGACAAATTTTGCATAAATAAGTTAACGCTTTTAATTCTGGCTGGAAGTAGAAAATAAGAAGTGATAGTAAAGATTTAAAATAAAATAAACGTTAGTAAAACTTAAGATCCTTACAACTACAGCTTTAACATGAGTCGTAATTACATTATATTTTCTGAAAAATATTAGGTGAACTTTTATGCTCTTAGAGTTGATATTTACAATTATACTAGCTTTCATGAATATATGTGAATGATATTTTACTCCATATAATGTGTTTTATTTAAGCCTCTTTGGTAGTATAAATCAAATTTCATTTCATCAGAGAAATTATGAATGACAAATGATGATGCCTTATTCGTTTAAGTATCATTTATTAACTGAAACGATATGCGAAGCTAAAATTTATTGGAGATTTGGTATTAACAATAACGATATTTTTGAAAAATTCCTATCAATTAAAATTTTATTTCGTTTCATTTTTCATTAATTCATGTTTGTGTGAGAAAATAACTTTAGAGTATTTGTTTACAGTGGATAAATTTTTAGCTCAATAAGCTATCTATATTTTAATAAAATTCAGTAAATTTAATACCATTGTGGATGCATATAAGACAAAATTTTCAATTTCTATTCCTTACTGAAATCATCCTGATCAGGCAGCTTAATATTAAAGAATACGTTTAAGAGTATTTTTTAACTCGTAAAGCAATGGGAGATATATTTACCTAATTTTATCTCAAAGACTAATAAGATTAGACTTTTAATGGCTTTTCTTGTAACTTACTTTGATATATCAAACTTATATACGTGGGCACATCTTATATGTAAGCCCCTTTTGTCTTTCTGAAAGATTCTTAAAAGAAAAAACTTTTTCATATATGACACCATTATGTTTTGAGACAATACGGTATTTTATTGCGTATTTCTGCATATTTAAAAGGGGGAAACTTTGAAAACTGAGGTAAGAGATTTGCTTTTAAATCCCTAGTCATTTCAATTTTGATCAATACTGATTACATAACATAATTTTAAAAATAATTTATTATATGACAGTAATGTAAATTTAACGTTAAAAATCCTTAACAGCAGTTTTTCATTTGCTAAATATAGAATGATATATAAATGAAAGTTTTATTTGATAAATATGAAAGGTATTTTAGAGAGTTTCATGTTTTTCTGCAATGGATAACACTATAAATATCTGTCTTTTGCTACAAAAATACATTCTCAAAATATGCTTATGGTTTTCCATGTATAACTTATTCGAAAATATTTATGAAGCAATATTAAATATAAGTTCTAACTTAGGTGGAAATTTCTGCTATGTTTACAGTTTTCTCGCGTTCCTAATTTTTTAAATGTATACAATGAAGTATTTATTATTTAATTAATTTTTTATAACTGCATTAATAGATGGTACATTATTTGCAATATAAATTTTTATAATTACTTAAAAATAGTAAAAGAGTGGATTATAAAGCACTGTGTTGAATAAAAATAATATAATATTAAGAATGGCAACTTTTGATTAAAATATAGATTCAAAATATTATTTCCTGACGCACTGCAAAATCTGAAAGTAACACAGACTATTGTAAATGAATTTTTCAGGATGCACTTTTGGATATAATTTGATCTGAGAAATAAACATTAATACAAGGTGATTACGTAATTCAACAAACAATCTCTATACTGCTTCATAAAATAGATGACTTATGATGGAAGTCTTCTTTTATAAAATACTGTGGTTTAATGTTGCAAACGAAGTTTCAGCTTAAGTTTGGAAATTAATATAGAGGGAAAGTTAAAAAGAGTCTTTCAAAACTAACAAGTTAGCATATGAATAGCATTAGGGAAGAATATAAAACACATTTCAGTATACATTCAGTATTTATTTCACAATAAGGAAACATTTTTCACTATATAAATAGCATAAGGAAATACTTTTTCAGTATATGAATGTAAAAAAACTTTTCAGTATATATCCAGTACTTATTTCAGTGTAAAAAAACCCATTTGATTATGTAAATAGCATAGGGAAAAAATTTTTCAGCATATGATTCATATATTAATATATTGATTTCTTTAATCAACTTTCGATTTCTTTAAAAAACATTAACATTTAAGAACTAATCAACAGAAAAAATGCAAATAAACAAAAAGTAAACATATTTAATTAAAATAAAACTTTAACAAACATTCTCTATTCGTAAAAAGCAAATTTAAAGTTAATTAAATTTTAAATTATGAAATTTAATTGCAAACAAATAAATGATTAATTATTGCTGCGAACTAATCTACAATATCATTTAAATTCTGAGAGCATATATAAATTACGTGAAAGTATCAAAATCCATGAATAAATATATAATTCCAAAAAATTTTTTAATCGTAAAAAAAATTTAAAAATGTATAAGTGAATAATTGTTGAGCAGGCAGGAGACAAACTTATCAAGGGAAGTTGCCTCCAAACCTAACTCTTCAATTATTCAATTCGTGTTTCGTATCATCCATGTATTCAGAATTTAAATGATATTGCAGATTAGTTCGCAGCAATAATTAATCATTCATTTGTTTACAATTAAATTTCATAATTTAAAATTTAATTAACTTTAAATTTACTTTTTACGAATAGAGAATGTTTTTTAAATTCAAATTTCATTACTTAAATCAATGCGCAAGAGAATTATTTAAATTTAATTTAACTTAATGTTTATTAAAAGTAAAACTATTATTTAACTAAAATATTTATTCTTTTTAATTAAAATAGAAATGTATTTTTTATTCACGAGAGATGCCTTTGACAAGAACTTTTATGTCGGTTATAGAACTTGAAGGGCATCAAAAGAACTTTTGAAATCTGCACTGAGATTGAACTTATTGAGATCTGTAGTTTTCAAAACTTTATTTTTTTTATATGAGATAAGGTTAGTTTGTGTAAAAAAAAAAAAAAAAAAAAAAAAAAAAAAAAAAAAAAAAAGATCTAAAATGAGAAAAGATATATATATATATATATATTTTTTTTACTTTTCAAACGAAAATATCAAATGCTCCTCAGCTGACTACCTCCTATCCAACCTTTTTCACATTTAAAATGATTTTTAAAATTATTTGGATGATTACTCCAGGAACCAAACCTTTTTTAGTAAGATCGGTCAAAAGTACGCAATTTGTCTAGTAATTTAATGGGGGGGGGGGAAAGAAAGACATGAAAGAAAAATAAGATATTTATACCAGCTTTTTTTTTTTTTAAATAATATTGTAATTATTTAGTAAAATCATATCTTCTATAATGCCTACCACATTACTTCATTTTGTTTAAATTGTAGAAGATATTAAAGTTAAGTGAAAATTTCAAATTACCTTTGAATGCCACTTCCAGATACTTTTACAACAGGTAAACAAGTAAACAAAAAGTTAACATTTCTAGTCTCCTCTCCTGAAGTTAAGCTCATACTCTATACATAACTGTAAATAAATTAAATGAATATTGTAGAAAAAGTAGAAATCTTCTTCATTAAAATTTCTGAATTTATGTGTTCATTGATACTGGACTATCAAAAATGCTAATTGTGTGTCTTTCAAATTGCAAATTCATAGATATGCAAGAAATTCATATTATATTTAATTGTAGGGAGTTATGAAACTAGCATTATTTTCAGTATAAAGACCTACATTCATTTCAGTCATAAATGTATAAAGACCTGCATTCATTTAAGTCAATCAGAGTTTTACGTCTGCTTTCTAAACATTTTTCAATAAAATAAATATACCTCAAATATTTTTGTATACAAATCAGAAAGACCTTACACAGAGATGTAACCAGATAGCCATTATCTATACTGTTTTAATGATTTGAAGCATCATAATATGCATTTTTTTAAGACTCATTTGATAACACTGTAGTTAGCTAGGTCATTAGTGAAACAATCATAGATGACTCAATGCTAAAGAAAAAGATGCAAGAATTCTGAATACAGTTGAGAAAATTCATAATTATCTGATTGTTTTATAATTGTACATTTCCTATGAGCTATAATTTTTATTGCAATTCTTACCCATTACAATTAGGAATATATTAATCCTAGAAGCATTTGACATTCATTTAAAAGAAATTCAAAACAATTTAGAGAAACTACTATTTTATACTTTTATATATGTATTAGTTTTCAATAACAAGAGGATTTCCCAAAAATTTTGGTCCAGTTTAATGCAAAATTAGAGCACAAAATTTAAATCATATTTTTCGTATCAATTCATTTTATGATGAAACTGAAACATTCGAAGTTTATTGCAAAAGTTGCTTTCAAGAAGCAAAATTCAAGAAAATTGCTTCAAGAAGCAATTCAAGAAGCTTCAAGAAGCAATTGCATCACAGTATCAATGCGAATTCGTAAATATTACTAAAATGCATTACTATAATATGTAATATAATAAGGACTAGTAAATACGGACAATATACAAAACGAATAAGGACTATATGTAGTCCTCTTAACACGCACCATCACCACTACACTTTATATAAAAATTAGTCATATTTTAACAATAAAACGAAAAAAAGTTTTTTTTTGAGCAATCCAGCACTTAAAAAAGCATGTGATTCGATTTTATACAAGTGTATAGTATGAATCATAGCCAACATGCTAATTAAGCCTTACGTGAATATTAAAAAGAACACATATCGAAGTATAAAAAATGGGTAACTCCATGAAGTTATAAACTTATATGCAACATTTTGTTCTTTTTGTTACATGCAGATGCAATAATGAACATCGTAGTAGAGTTTTTATGGCTGGGAAAAGAGATAGAGAAGCTTTTTTTCCCTCCCTGTGGAGTAAGAGGAAGAAAATGTTTAACGTTGAGGTAAAGAAATCCAGATAAGCAATTAGTATATTTGTTGTTTACAGTGGTGCACATAGATAAACTGAATTCTACATTTAACCTAATAACACACCTCTCATTGACTTAGCTATTTCACAGTATATCTTTGCTTATTATTGTGAACTGAGAAACTAAAACTACAGTTAATTACAGATAAAAAAAACAATAAGATTTGTAAAATTATTAAAACAAAAAGATAATTTTGTTTGATTTAAAACGTAAACTATGGAACTTAACATGCCTTCTTTCAAGATATCTTTTTCCAATAGTTTAATGCCTAGATGCACTAAATACTTTCATTTTTTTTAAACAATTTTTTTCTGGATACTTTAATTAAAAAATAATCATACATGAAGCGAACCCGGATTTTAAAATTTAATTATGATTGATATTCAAAATCATATGTTTCTAAAGCATATATGATTCATAAATATGTATTCATATGATTCATAAAAATGTTATATTTTCTTATTCCAAACAATTTGTCATATAAATACAGAAAGAAATTGTACTTGAAACGTTTCAGTCACTAATCTGACTTACCCAATATCCAGTGAGAATGGTCTCATTTCCCTCATGATATGTATTATTGGAAAGCAAACGTGCGTCTAAAGAATATCCTAAATTCTTTTAAATACTCTTTAACTATTCTTATTTTGCGAAAGATCTAAAGAATGCAAAACCCTGCATTTAAATAACAGAACTTCGAAAGCATTTTTACTGAAACAAAACAAACCCATTAAGTACCAGATTTTCTATTCCCTAAAAAAAAAAAAAAAAAAAAAAAAAAAAGAAGAAGAAGAAGAAGAAGAATTACAACATAGCCCTAAGCTCATAAGAAACTCTTCATCAGTTCTCAGAATAGCAAAAATTCCAAAATTTCCGTCAGCTTTAAACAAAGCCACACCTGAGAGTTCAAAGAAAGAACTTGAACAGAACCAATGAATCCATTTAAGTTATTTAATTCACTGATGATGTGCACCATTATAATATCCTGAAATATGCTTATTGTGTGTCCCTGTTCTCCAAGAACTGCATGTTACTTCTGTACCACAGAGTCTTTGTTCGAGAGAAAGCTTGAGGTGAATAGAAAAAGAGAAGTAACAAAGAAGTATCTTCTGCTATTATAACATAGATGGAATCCTAACATCCTAAAACTGGATGATTTTAAGAACTAGTAGCTTTTTGATTAAAACTTGCAGAAATTCTGGAAAAAATTCAGCTAAAGATGTCCATTAAGATTGTTATATCCAATTTTCATACATTTAGAAATTCGCTATAGCAGTATAAAATAACATTAAATTCATAATAGATTGAACAGGACCAAAAAATTCGTTCGTTACATCCATAGTTCATAAGAAAACACATTCCTATGGTGGGGCTTTAACTGTGTTTATGAATTTTTTTATTTAGCAAATAGGTACATATACAAATTGAAATATGCAACAAGATTCTTTTATGAAGCATAATTTATGATCATATTGATCCTACCAGCTTTAGTTTATCACCCACCATAAAACATCTGAAATCAGTTGGTATCAGTGCTCTCAAACTCAAATTGCATGTGGCAGGAATGCACAACCCAATGAGCCGGAAATGTTTTTTAATAAAAAGAAAAAATATTTTAAATAAGTCTTAAATTTTGCTTACTGAATATTTATCAAAACCTAAACAAACAATAATGATATTGCAAAGAGAAAAAATAAAATTTATAAACATTTTCAATCTGAAATCTAAAGTTTGGTACCTGCAAGACATTTTTATAAATTACACTTTGTTAATCAAATATATTGACTGTTAAATATTAAAAAAAATTCTTAATTGAGTATATTTTTTGACAAGTACAAATAAAATTTCGAATTCAAATAAATTCAATAAAATTCAAATTTATATCTTTAAATCTTTGAATAAAATTTATATCATATTGTAAATTAATTAGCTCCACTTATAAATTTTCTGGTACATTACTCATGTTCATGTACATACTTGCAAGAAATACACAATTGATATGTATTTGCATAGGTCACATAAAATTGCTTTGGGAACTTTTAGTTCGAGATCACTGTCTTATGTAACACTTTGTTGTGTTGTTGATGTTTTAAAAATATGGCCATATAATTGTTTTGTATAAAATTACACCATCATGATATAGTATAGATTTAAATATTAAGTTTGAAATATCACTTGAAGTATATGCTCGTAATGATTTTCATTAACAAGAGTAAATATAACTTTCAAAAGCATCTAAGTATTTCTTAGCATTATTCCCAATAATAATATAGAAGTTCTGCAGGATGGCTTTAAAAATTACCATACTAGAATTTTAAATGCACAATAAAATGCAATTCATATGTTTAATACATGTAATTTATGAAAAAGTTAGTTAAAAATTTTACATAAATTTGTACTACCATTATAATAAAACAATACTCAGTTAAATAGCCTTTAATATGATGCTTAACAAGCTTTTCCCCAACATATCAAATTATGCACGTGTAAAAACACATTGTCTAGATAACAAAACATGGGAAAAATGTTTTTTAAAATTATATTATTAATAATTATTTTGACTTAAAAATTTCATAGTGAATAAACAACTACTTTTGAGAGTATTAGGTATTTGAAAGTATAAACCCTTTTGTAGATGGGAAAAAAAAAAATACTTTTGTTAAAAATTACAATAAACATAATAAAGAAACTTAAAAATTTTATGTTTATATATTTTGTACTTTATAGCATAAAAACATAAGATCTGATTCTTTATCATCATCTGTAGCAATATTCCGTGAGAAATTCTATACCTCAGTAATATTACCCATACTATTTCCTCAGTAAATTACTGTAATCTGACACTAGAAAACAATTTGGAATCCCCCTTCTCTCAATCTCCAAGTAATCTACCATGAGACTACATTGCTTAATTGTATTGTTATAACCAATACAATACATAAATTATCTTCAATGTCAATCATTTAACAATACTTTTAGCATTTTTACAAAATTTATTTCAGACCATTCTTACTCTTTCTATCTTACACGCTTAATGAACATATAAATATACATTCTAACAAACAAATACATACATAAATATACATTCTAACAAGTTTACATACCTTAGATGCAAGAATTTGATGAACGTGTTATATTTACATAAAGCATATGGTCATCTGGATTAATTTTTGTCTTTTAATAGTCAGCTTACTAATTTTTCAGCATAATTGCATACATATTATAAACTTTTTTTTTCTATCAGACACTGCTTAATTTTATTGTTAACAGTTTATATCAAAACCTGTAAAGTCCCCTGAAAACTAGAGCATACAATTACTTCATAATGCTGGCACCTATATGCGAAAAGATCATATTTTTCATATAATTTATTAAGAAAACATATGATAATTATGTGCAAAACTGTAATGACATCTAAACAATAATAATTTTTAGTACATCCTTTATTATCGATGATTTTTTATCAACTTAACAATGATGGAATGTAATCAACACTTACTAAGTATGAAATTATATTCAAAGCAGTTTAAAAGACATTAATAAGAAAAATAAACACAATAAGCTTTTTAACTACAGATATTAAATTTCAGGTTTAATTATAAATCAGTTGTTTTATAAAACAATATTCAAATTATTCTAAAAATCTATGTTTTATAATAAACAACTGCTCTTGAAACAATTTCACTGTGTTTTATCACTGTTTGCATTCAGTAATTAAAGAAATACACAAATCTGATTACATGAATTAATCAAATTAAAAGTTTCTAATACCTAAAAAAGTATAATTTAAATAATAATTAAAAAAGCAATAGAATGAGAAGCAAATGAAATTAAATTTCCCTACTAATCATATATACGATTCACAATACTAATCAACAGTTAACAATACTAATCAACAAATAATACTATTTGCTCTAGACATCAAATATTTTTAATTGATTTTATGTGGTTTTTATAGAAATGGATAATCTTCTACACAAACCAAAAAATACCACATTGAGATGTCATTAAAATGTGTTCTGGATTACATACAACTACTATATAATAGCTTCCATTGAGTTTTCCTGACACCAGATCTCATACGAATAAACTCTGAAATAGTCGAACAATTAAAAAATATTATATTAAAAGAGCACGTCATCTTCATTATCTTCAGTTAGTAAACTAGGCGCTGCATCAACATCAACACCAGCTGCTTTCAGAGCCTCTTTGCGTTTTTCATTCTCATCTCTCATAACCTTCTTCTTACCTTGAATTTTTTTCAATCTTAAATAAAAATAATAATAAAAAAAAAAAAAAAAAAAAAATTAAATCTTAAGAGGAGGAAAAAAAAGATTTCAAATTAAAAATTACGTCTAAAGGGCATTTTTTTAACATTTTGCGTGTTACCTTTATTTATTAAATATCATGTTCTTCGAACTTAAACCATAAAATTCAGTTCAAGAGCAATATTGCAAAGTAATTTTAAACTGAGCATATCTTTAGAATTTCTGATACACCAGTCTCACATGCTGGACATAAAAATGTTTTTTCTGTACAACGTTGCCATTGCTCTTTTTGAAATCCTTGAGTTTGTTAATCAAAAATTCGTTAAAGTTTTATAAAAAATAAAATCGATAATAAAACAAATTCCAAATTTGGGCTTCCAGATGCCCATATTTGCAGCAGAATTTCATCATGCAAAACTTGCTGGATCTATCTATCGTTTTATCACAATGAGAGAAACATACATACATTTATGCAGATTCTTCATTATTTAATTTCTTTAAATACAGGGCAATAATAGTTGGTGGCAACAGTTTGAAAAATGAAACGGACATTCAGAGTAATTTGACACAAAATCGCAAAACAAAAAACAATAGTCCCTCAGGGACAAAGCCCCTTTGGACTAAAAATTTAAAGCCTTAAATAGAATTCATTATATTCCAGTATTCTTACAATGACAAAAAAAAAAAAAAAAAAAAAAAAAAAAAGAAGCCTACTTTTGAAATAAAAAAAATATTAGATTTTTGTTTTAAAGGATAGCTAAAAATAACTTATTCAATATCTTTATGAAATATTTGAATATATGCGTGATACTTTTAGTGAAGGTAATACTTTTTGCCTTAAACTCAATTTGAAAATATGTGTGTATGGAATTCGGAAGCAAAGAAAAAAATGCAATAAAATTCCTTCAGGAATACAGTACTCAGCCATAAAATGGCTAATGAGAAAAATGATGAGGTGCATTAGCCAGCATGCAGGGGCGAGGTTGCATTTAATTTTGTGTTTATGCAATACTCCTGTGCTTTTACGTGAAACAAATCACTGTATATACAGGAAGAGGAACAGGGAAAAAAAATTACAGAAGACACCTTGAAAAATTTTAATTTTTTTTACATATTTAATAATTAAAATTTTTAATTTAAATTTCTAAAGTGTGTTTTTGTTTGGTAGGCTGGTAATATTTTCCAACTTGCAATAAATACCAATTGCTTGTGAATAATTTTTTTTAATGTTTCAAAAATTGACAAATTGCATGATATGCAAGTACCAAAATGTTTAATCTATTGAATATTATACCTATCTCAGAGGATCTCCAACTATTAAAGAAAAGATAAATTGTATGCATAATATAAAAGCAAAATCACAACAGACCTATAAATAACTCTGAAAGCTTTATTAATTATAAAGTCAACATAATTTTTTTTATAAATTTTATATTATTATATGTATGATTTACAACTAACAAATACTTTAACAAATACTTTTTAAAAATAAGTTTAAATTTCTTATATATCATTAATTAAAAAAATTTCAGAAACAAAAACTTCATCAAAAGTCAAATATTCTAAAATATAATATTAATTGGTGTAAGATATATAAAATAATTTCTTTAATAAAACTTTGCTTAGAAACATAATTAATTATTTGAAAAATATTTCGTCAGTAGTGACATTCAGAATTAAATTAGAAATGCATGCTAAAAATTTAAGGATAAAGTATCAACATAAAATACTTCTGAAAAGAAACACACACTTGAAAGAAAAAAAAAAAAAAAAAAAAGTTTTGCCAACAATGCCTTCAGTGGATCTATCAGATACATTGTAAAACCTGTATTCTTACACTGTCTGCATAACTGTAGCATTAGAAAGGCAGATGACCAAAATTTGCATAAGTAATCATATCATAAGATAGGCTACATAAATAACTGACAGCTCAGCATATATATAAACATGTGAAAATAATGCCCCCTGAAAGAAGCTGGGGAAAATAAAGATAAGAATTCAGTTATCTGAATTGTGTTTGATTGACATTTTTGTGTATAGATGGATTAATTGCACTGAAGAGTGTAAAAACCATATTAGCACATTTTCAACTTACACCCCATGACTATAGATGCTTCTTCCATAATATCACTGTCAGTAAGCCAATAAGGCTGTCCTTCGGCTTTTGAGTTCAAATTGGACATTATTCTAAAAGCAACTCAGTATTGACCAAGCTAGAAATTTAAAAGATCTATGTTATAATTTCAGTTAAGTAAATCTGGCCTCGCAAATAACAGTAGGCTTGTAGACTTCTGTTTATTTTCTATTCCATAAATTATACATATTAATAAAATACTGTAACATTTATTTTAAATCTGAGTTTTTATTTCACCAGCAGGAACAGTTTCTGGGTATAAATGAAAACTTTTTAGTAAACCTTAGCCTCTATCAGTAATGTTTAAAGGTTAAATCTTAAATTGTTTTGAAGTTAGAACTTTAAAATCTGTCTATTTATAAAACTGCCCCAGAAATAATCATATACAGTCGATTCCGGTTAATCGGACCACATTGGGAAGCAATCGTTTTGGTCCTAATAACCGGCTGGTCTGATTACACGAACATGTCCTATGTTGTAAGACGGGACATGCTATAAGTAGCAAACAGTAAATCTACATGTCAATTATGAACTTTATGGTGCAGTGCACATATGTGGCAAACATACATGCACAAACAAGAAATACAGTAGAACTTTTTTTTCATTGAGAAAATTAATTAGAAACAAATTCTAAGAAACAATCTTTACGATACTCAACATGCGAAGCACAATAAAAACAATTTCTTACCAAGTTCCAGTCAACATTTGAAGAATTTATCCAATGTGATCTGATGCATTCTCTTGACAGATTGCCCATGAAAGAAATCGTCACAAACATCTAACGCAGCAATGGGACTGCCTTCCTTTCCCTCCTGCATGAAATACCAACGCAAAGTTTCAGTGCATTTCCTCGCATCCTGTATTGTCACTTGCACCAACTTATTAGTGGGACCATCATCAACACTCTATTGGTCTTCCGATGCTGTCATGTGTTTTGCTGCAACTTAAGCAACAATTGCAGCGTCGTAATCTTCATTTTCATTGTAGCATTGAAGCTTGTTGTCGATAGATAAAAATTCTTCGCAATTTTGTACCTGTTGAAATTCTACATGTAAATCATAATTTTCACTTTCAATGAGCATGTCCACATCCATCTCCAAAACCAAGAGCTTAAAGTCACAGTGAGAAAAACAGTTCTGAATTGTCTCACTGCTCACTTTTTGCCAGCTGTCGGCCACAAATGTAACTGCTTGTAAAATGTTGACCTTTGCACTGACTTCGCTGGCTTTTGATGATGAGGTCAATTGCTTCAAGAATGTAATTAACCAACCTTGCATGATAAAGAGTCTTCAAATTTTTTATGATGCCCATGTCCATTGACTGGACCAAAGCTGTGGTCCTGGGAGGTAGAAATTCCAGTTGGACGTTCATCAAGCAATCTAAATGAGGATGTGCTGCACAATTGTGAAGAAGAAGCAGCACTTTTCTCGACTGGCATTGTAGCTCTCTGTCCCAATCTTTCAGCCATTCTTTAAAAAGTTCAGAGGTCATCCACACATTTCTGTTCGCAAGTTACACAACTGGTAAACTCTCCATCCTAAGTCCTTTAAAGCAGCAAGGCTTGGTGCTTTTTCCTATAACCAACAGCTTCCTCTTGTCCTTTCCTGACATGTTTGAGCAGCACAAAACAGTTATGCGATCCATCGCTTTTTGGAGCCAGAGAGTGCAACATGTTTGTAACTTAATGAGCCGCCCGGTGTAGCACGATAATACAGCCTGATCTCATCAGCATTGTAGATGTCATCTGCTGAAACATTTTCAAGAAGCTTAAGCAGTTTTGTTGATTTCTATTCTTCAGCATTTGCACTATCAGCACTTTCTTGAATTTTATGTCATGCTTAGATTTCCATCGACACAAGCAACCATCCGTAGCTTTATAGTCATCCTGGCCCAGCTTTTTAGCAAGTTCTTCTGCTTTGCGTTTTAACATTGGGCCGCTTACTCGCACAGATTGTCTAGTAACAATGGCAAACCATTCATTAAGGGCCTCATCGACATCTGGGTCCTTGCCTTCACTCTTCCGTTTTTTGGAAGTTCCTCCTCGTCCTTCACATTGTGCCCATTCTTCTCGCAGCCCATTCTCTTGTTTTATCAAGCGCGAACTCGTAGTCTTTGTGAATCCGGTTATTTTCACCAACCAACGCTGACTAGTGTTTTGTGGCTGTTGCTTGACCTTATCCAGGAAACCAATTTTTTTTTAGCTAACATCAAGTTGTGGCATTTTGGCAGGGAAGACAAGACACGCGTACAGTTCACTGTCTAAAGTGGTCTGAAGAAAACTTGGTGTTTCGGGTTCAAGACGTTGAGGTCAAGAGGGATATAAAATGCCCGCCACTCAAAGCTTTGGCACTAAAATCATCCAAAAAAGGTGATGAAATGATAGCATTCTCGTGTAAACTTTCATCATGATTGACAGGCAGGAATTCCTTTCACATGGAGCTGGACACTCTATTGTTTATTTCCTCGAAAATCAGAGGCACAGGTCAAAGAAAATGGTGCGTGTGTTTACCTCCCACCGGTTTTGTTTTTGTCATGCACTTTAAGGAATTCTTGACCTTTGATAAAGCATTTGCCTGGGGAGTCACAACTACAGATCTTCCCATATGTCTCAGACCACCTGTACATCCGCTGTACACAGCCGACTTGTGGCTTCTGTTTCTTATTCGCTCTCACATATTTTGGTCCAATTAATGGAATTTTGGTCCAAATAAGAGAATAATAATAATATGATTATGTACATAGGATTTGTTTCAGTTTTTTAGGATTTGGCCTGATTATCCGGTGGTCCAATTAACCGGATTCAACTGTACTTTGTGATACAAACTTATAAGTAACTAAAAATACGTATATTAAATGACTGCAATACGTTCAATAAAGGAAACATACAGCAACAATACATAATTTTAGTGATAGTTTAGATATTGAATAATAATTAAAAAGTTTTAAATAATGAAATGTTAATCAAAATTTTACTGAGAAATGAGGTATCTGACACATTGTTTAATGAAAAACTGGAATTTTTATATAGAAATAATTATGAATGATAATAATCAATTATAACCAAACTACTTATAATCATTTGATTATTTGCAGTGATTAAAATCTCCTTTCATACTAATATATTTTAGGATTTTATTGGAAGCAGAATGAATTTAAAATATATTTTATACAATATTTCCTATAACAGAAAATTACAGCTTACCTATAAAATTCCTCTCGTTCTCTTTCATCAAGCTCAGATGTAATATATGCAATTGTTCTTTCAATTTTGGGAATCACAACTGAAATGCAAATTCAGTTAAGAAGTAAATTATGCAAAATCAATATTAATCAAATCAATGGACATCACGGATAATCATCAATGGACATCAAGATAAAAAATTAATATGGCTAACAAATGTAACTTAGAACACAGCACACATTTTACAGTTTTGAAAGTGAATAGGATTCGAGATGCATAATAATTTCATAAATACTTATAACAAATAAAAATTCAATTCACTGCTACCAATGCATACCATAATAACTATTTAAAAACACTATATTTTTTCCATGTCCAATAACATAAGGAAAGTGTAAAATGTTTTATGAACTGAATTGAAAGAAAATTTATATATAATTAAAGATAACTAATTAAGATTAAGTTTATGATATATTCAGACATGCCAAAGTGAAAATTCAGAATTCTTTTTTACTGACAAGAATAATTTTTTAATGGTAAAAACATACAAAAAGGAAATTCTTTCTTTTTAAATAACAAATAATATAAATATACAGTGGTGGCCAAAATTGTGGACACTTTCGGAAATTTTTATGTTTTTGAACTTTGTATGCTTATAGAGAATGTTACGTTTCGCAAAATGCAAACTTGTATATATCATTTTAAAGAGAATTTATTACTGAATTCAATACAAAACACAAAATTCAATTATTTGCAATACAAAAAAAGTTATATGTACTTTAATATAAATAAAAAACAGAGTTTTGAAGTGGTTTGTAATGTCTAGCTTTCCTGGCCAATCGCTGTTCTTGTTCTGAGAACCAATCAAATGTTAGTAACTGCCAGTAGAAGCTGACACCATGTTTACACTTGAAACAATTCATTATTTTGCTTTGTTCTGTAGAAGGAGGACCTGTTTCTTATACACTGCAATTACAAGTAGGAATTTTTGTAAAAATTTTTAATATTTAGTCAAGAAGCAATGACATTAAATAAAAGAGTAGATTGGACACCTAGAAAGAGATGTAATATTATTGTGTTACCAAAAAGTGGTCTTTCCTATGCTGAAATTGCAAGACAGGTGGGTGGTTCAGTGACTACATCTGGAGTCCGAAAGTTTTGTTTACGATATCAGAAGACAAATTCAATAACAAACAAAGAAGGAAAAGGCCGAAAAAGGTGCACCACATCTATTGATGACAGAAGAATAAAAAGACTATGTCTCCAAGATAGAAAAATGTCATCAGCGGCCATCAGAAGTGATCTGAATGATGCTGGTGTTTCTGTCGGTTCAAGAACAATCAGGAGAAGATTAACAGATGTTGGACTGAGAGGTAGAATTCCACGAAAAAAGCCATATCTTAATTTTCAGCAACGAAAAAAAAAAAAACGACTACAGTGGGCAAAGGAACACATTAATTGGACAGATGATCAGTGTTCACAAGTTATATGGAGTGATGAAACTAAGATATCGTTACTCGGTAGTGATGGGCGAAAATATGTAAGACGTAGAATAGGAGAAGAGCTACATCCTGACTGCATTCAAGCAACTGTGAAGAACCCAGTTAGTGTTATGATTTAGTCATGCATGTCAGGAGATGGTATTGGTCGCCTTCATGTCATCGATGGGACACTGAATGCCAGAAAATACATTGACACTGTTCTAGAGCCAAAACTTCTACCTTCCATCAGAGATGTCTTTCCAAGCAATGCTTCGTTTATTTTTCAGCAGGATTCTGCTCCTTGCCACACGGCCAAAATATCGAAAGAGTGGTTTCGTACAAAGAGCATTAAATTGTTGTCATGGCCAGGAAACAGTCCTGACCTCAATCCTATCGAAAATTTGTGGCACCGTTTGAAAACTCTTGTCCGAATGATGCGCTCATCAAATAAAAGGGAACTAAATGAGGCTATAATTGTTTCCTGGCATCATGTAATAACGAAAGAAGAGCTTAAAACTCTTGTCAGCTCAATGAAACGTCGATGTGAAGCTGTAATCAAAAGCAATCAATTTGTCAAAAATCAAAAATAAAGGGTACCCTACTAAGTACTGATAACTCACTGCAATCATCACTATCTAATATATATCGATAACTATTATCGTTTAACTTTTTTGTATTGCAAATAATTGAATTTTGTGTTTTGTATTGAATTCAGTAATAAATTCTCTTTAAAATGATATATACAAGTTTGCATTTTGTGAAACGTAACATTTTCTATAAGCATACAAAGTTCAAAAACAAAAATTTCCAAAAGTGTCCACAATTTTGGCCACCACTGTATACATAAATAAAATATGAATACTATGCAATTAATACCCGATAACACAGTCATACGTTTTAAACAAATAGAGTCCAAAAATACTCAAATATTTTTTTTTAAATATCATTATTTGAAATGCATATTAGAAAAATAATTTAAACTATTTTCACATAATTATTAAAAACAATAGCAGATTTTGCTTTCTGTACGAAAAAAGAATTACAATTCTGCTCGGAGGAATGTCAACACAGGCCTGTTAATAAAAGATTGGTTTGCTGATAAGAGTCTTTCCAGTGTATCATCATATTAAATCAAAATTTAGTTCATATTTTAATAATAATAATGAAAATTCACCACACCCAGCATTGCTGTAGGGAATTACCATGAAGGCCAACTTTATTTTAGAGAGTTCATTTTACTTTAAAATTCCATCAGCACTTTTGTTTTCTAATTAAACTCCATCGAGTATCAGTTTTCTTGATTTTATAGCTTTATAAAAGTTTTCTAATTGAAAATTGTGGGATTGTAACTGTAACTTATCTGTTGCAACATCAGTACACTGCCTTTGAAAACTTGATGAAAATCTATTGAAAAATATATCAAAAAAAGATGCAATTGCTAAAGTAGAAACACATGCAATTTTAGCATGAAAAATAACTTTACAGTTAATTAGAACTTTCAATACTATGTAATCGCATACTTAACAGAAGAAAGTTTTAACATGTAAACAAACATTTTTTTATCTTCATCTAGAAGCTCTTTCACTATTTTGTTAGCATTAACAAATCTTCATCTTTTTTCTATTTTACACTTTATTATAATTCATATGATATACAGAATCAGAAGGCAAAACATAGTTTTACAAACTTTGATAAAATGTCTCTAAACAAATTGCTATCACAGAATGAAAAACTTAAATTAATGGAATTTTTTACTGGAGAATTGTGTGAAGAACATCAAGTGACAGCAAAATGGAGCATATGAAAAAGCAAAATGATTAATTAAGGTTTGAAGATAAATAATAATCATTCATCATGAGATAAGTTTACAGAAAAAGATAAAAGCTTTCATTTCACAATAATTTTTTTTATTTTGAGAAAACTCTGTGTCAAATTTTACGGTTACTTTTTGTTGCACTCTTCTCAGAATTGAAAATCAACTCACTATTGAAGAAGTTATTTCACCCCTCACATTTATTTTAACACAGGGAATTAGTAGCCACATATTAATTCGCTTCAGGTATTTTATATCTTGAAATTTTTAGAATTTAGTGACACAGTGAGTAAAAAAAATTAAGGAATGGAAAAACTACACATATTTAGAACATATAGAAGGAGATACTAATTTTATTTCTTTAACAACATGAACACTGAGAATAAATATGAAGTGATGATCAGGGCCAGTTACAGAGCCGGTGTGGCAGAATTTTGAGAATTTAGTGATGCACAGAACTACAAAATCGACAAATGGCAAAACTTTTAAAATTTAGAACAGGCATTGAAAGCAGAATTTAGAGAGGCACCAAAATTACGTGTTAATACCATAGAGACATTTTTCTGGAATCTTTTAGAATTGTGGGTCTATAAATCTTGCCTTGAAATCTTTCTAAACTTTTCAACCTGCAATGTCTAAACTTCTAAAGAAATATTACCCCTACCAATTAATTAACAGCAAAAAGCCAGAAATAATTAGGGGGGAACAGAGGAAAAAAAGTGTAAAATTAGTTTTATAGAGAAAACTCATGCGTATTCTGAATGCTAAATATTCTGAGACAATTACATGGTCAAAATTATTACCCTGAAAAAATTAAAAAGATATTCTTAATTAATTGCATAGCTATTTTTCTTTTGCTAAGAAATGTTTCATAAATTGTGCTTTATATCATTATACCTTGTTTATTTTTCAGACTCAAAATATTCTGTAATAAGTGGCCAAAATGGAACTTTATAATATGACAACGAAAACTAAAAATGCTTTATTTTAATCTTAGTTCTTAAATATAATTCCAATATATTACCATTATTTTTAATGAAATGTACCAATGCTACAATGTTAAAAAAAAAAAAAAATCGTTGAAAATTCCCAGATGTCGGAATTAAAAATTTTCTATGAAAACTTACCTTAAAATCACCAAAATATTGATAAGTCGTCAAATTTAGAACCGTTTAATAAAAGAATTCACATCCCCAAAAGCAAAAAGTTGTTTAAAAACTCTTCATTAGAAAAAATTAAATAATTTCAAAATGCTTATGTTTCACTTATTGCTTAGAAACTTGAGTATTCCACCATTTATATTAGAAATAGGAACAAATTATATCCTATTCAAAAGTTAATCATATTTGTCAGTGAATCACCATAAATATTCCTCCGAATGCTAAATCAAACTCAAAATGGCAGTTGAAAACAGACAGAAATTAAGATTTAAGGACCAAAAAGTGATTCCAAAAAACTTAAGGAATTTTAAAGACTGTACGAACCCTGTTATAGCTTATCTTAACACTAGGCACATTTACTTCTTCCTTAAAAAGTGGGTTGCATTGTTAGGTAATAAACATGTACACTGCATGTACTCTAAAGGTAATAAACATGTACACTGCTTAAAAAAAAAAAA
Source organism: Stegodyphus dumicola (assembly GCF_044657685.1). Classification (NCBI taxonomy): domain Eukaryota; kingdom Metazoa; phylum Arthropoda; class Arachnida; order Araneae; family Eresidae; genus Stegodyphus; species Stegodyphus dumicola. Next base: position 101,431,567 of record NC_140772.1, on the reverse strand, counting down.
AAAAAAAAAAAAAAAAAAGGGGGGGGGACAGTTCTATATCTCTCGTTCTACTGGGCCGATTCACGATATTCAAATTGCGTTCTTCGTGTCTCCAAAGTGCGACTTACGATATATATTAGATTTATATATAGCACTATTCTAACATAGGTATTTTGACACAAAATCGGACTTTTTCTGAAATAACATAGCAATTTTTTTCCATATTTCGATTCTATGACAATTTATGCCTAAATATTAACTTTTCTAAAATTTGGTGCAAAATTTATGGAGAAATTCAACAATTTATATTGGCACTTTTTATTCAGTTTCCGCCAAAATTAGTTCACATGGCGAATTTCTAAATATGTGGCAACCTATATTCATTTCCATTTTTATATAGTGCGTGAGAGGAAAAAAAAAAAAAAGACTCAACCATTCCTTCTTTCAAATAATACTCTTTACCTTATATTTTTTTCTTTTTCGAGTGTATTTTAATTGTTTACGTTACATAGTTTCTTTCAAATAACTGTTTTAAAAAATTCTATTTACTCATTCGAACTGCGTAGTTTAAATCAAAGGCGCATCGTTTATTTTTTTTTCAAATAGTTTTCTTTATACTATATTTTTAGTCATAGTTACTATTTTAGGAAATTTTTAAATTTTTAGACTTTTATTTTAATTGTTAGTGTTGCATTGTCTCTTCAGATAATTATTTTAAAATTTTCTATTTATTCATTCGAACTGAGCATTTTAAATATATTTATTAACCTTTTCCCATGGGCTATAGGGTCCAATTTCGAATGTATTTTGGCCATTTAGTCACTTATTTTAACTGAAAGGAACGGAAAAACAAATCAACAGGGTATTGCACTTCCTAATCCATATTAAGGAGTAAATTTTAAATCCCCATAGTTTACTGAAATTTCTTGAGACACATTTAAAGTAGTGAACGTGCGAGACATATATGTCCCAGCCCCCGGGAAAAGGTTAAGATAAATTTTCCAGGATTCTATTTTATTTATTTGAATTGCGTTTCTTTCGGAAGAATACTTTGTGACCCAGACTACAATGCATTTGAAAACTGCATATATTAAAAAAGAAAATACAGTAAAGCATGCTTAACATGCCTTTCAATGTTCCGTTCAGAAAAAATATATATAAATAAGAGAGATGTATAACCGAGATTTTAACTCGGTTAAAATACACTGCTTTAAACAGTTTTATCATTCTGGCTATTGCTTTACACAATTTTATCCTACATTTGGTTTCTTAAAATGTTATTCCTATTTTAGTCAAATATTTTATTTTTGAAATCGCAAGAATCAAATATCATAAGATTAAAAAGTTTTAAATTAAAAAAAAGTACAAATACTAAATTTTATGCAAAAATTTATTTTTTCTTCTCCTTTTTCTTCAGGCATTCTGCTTCATTCTTGCTCTTTTTCTTTAGGTATTCTGCAAGTATATTAAAAAGCATCCAACTTTTCAAAACGTTTTGGTATTTCTGACAATCATTTTAAATAAAGTTATTGCCTTCCATTTCATAAAGACCCACAAACGGCCGAGCGGTAAAGTCGCTGAACATGGGTAGTTGACTCGGCGTTTGAATGCCAGTAAACGGGCTGGTTGCATGGGCGTCTTTGTGGCTTTTCTCATGTGTAACGTGCATGCCAGCTGGTTTCCCTTAGAAATTTCTTCACGAAGGCATCCTTCCTTTTAGACAGCCGTAACTTCATAATCCAATTAAATCCATTTCATCAAAGCCCTTTATCAGTCTTTAGAGGCTAAGCATTTTGAAGGTATGAGATGAAAGGAAAGACTGGTTTCATCAAGAGGTTTTGGTTTATTTAATTATGACAAAGCTCACTAGGGCTATCTGCCTAAGGGGAGGGATGCCTTTGTCGAGGACTTTCTAAAGGAAACTGGCTCGTATACACATTACACATGGGGAAAACCACGAAAACGCCCATGCATCCAGCCCTTTCGCGGGATTCGAACCTCGGACCAAACAACCAGTATTCAGCGACTTTACCGCTCGGCCGCTATTTCATCAGGAGGAAAAAAAGACATCTTTAGGTGACATCGACATACATCACTAGATAAACTCCTGAATCTTCAAATAATTCGACTGAGAAATCATGGGATTCTTCGTTTATCATACGATATGATGTTCTATAACGTAATTTAAATTTATACAACCATATAGTCTAGAACCAGTCGCTCTTCACTTTAATCTTCAATGATATCGTTTCTGTCTCTTCTGTTAACACAAGCTCAATTGATGGTATTTGCTGGTGTACACATCCAAGTGTTTTCTCTTTGAACACCTAAATTCTTTGAATGACTGAATAACCCGATTCTTATATCAGCTGAAACAATCTATATCATATTAAAGATCATGTTTTTATACAATCTATAACGCGAGAGAAACATTAGCTTCTTAAAACATTCTAAGATGATTAATATAAAAATTTATATTTATATATATATTTTTTTAAAGCTGGGACTGAACCAAACTGTCAAACATTTAAAGGTTAATTTACATGGTGGTTATAATTAAAGTTCCACTTTGAAATGGTTTTAAAAGTAAAACCATCGGACCAAATGTTATCAAACTTAGGAATCGTGTAAAGAAGGTTATGGGAATTTATTTTCCGTGGGGGAGGGGGGAAAGAAGAGTTGAAAAACTCACCACCAGGGGAAAAATGGCGCTGTATGCAATATTGTTAAATGAAATAAGACATGAAAACATCGGTTTAAAATGTGTTTAAACGTTTCTGAAAGGTGTTACAAAGCATGTTCAATGTAGCATCCAGCTATTTTCGAGAGCAAGTTAAATCCTCTTACTGCATTCTCAGCAGCAGCTCTTAGCATATCAGGAGGAATGTTATGAGCATGTCGATGCATCACATTTTTCATTTCCGCCAAATTGTTTAGATTAGCACCATAAATAGTGCTTTTGAGATAACCCCATAGCCAAAAGTCACAGAGGTTGAGGTCTGGCAGGAAGAGGGGAAGTGTCGGCCTATAAGACATTCATTCGTGAAATGTTGCCTAAGTAACTGAGTGGCACATGTGAGATGGGGCCCAGCCCTGCATAAAAATCATAGTATCTAAAATGCCACGTTGCTGCAGTTCATATATCACAAAACATTTTACCATTGACTCTAAGCATGCTCCAATCAACAGTGGTCCAGCTGTCGAATGCTATTCAGAGAAAAATGGTTAATTCCACACCAAAAGGTGAGGAATGACTGCTATGCAATCGAATGCAATGGAACTAGGTAGATAACATGAGGGATTTCTTTGGCCCAAATCGATTAAAAGCGTTTTGAATCAGTATCAGTTTTATAGCCAAATTCAGGATTAAAAAATTACAAATTAGTGATTTGTAAGAAAACGATTTCCAGATTGTATGCACTCTTGCGAGTGATTTGCAATCTCACATTTTCTAATCGTTAATTTGTGGTTTTCACGGACGAATTTCTCATTTACACGGATGGCGCACTCGACTTTTATCAAATGTATGTTTATTTGCTTACTTTAAATGTTAATTTGCTTACTTCAAAGTTTTAAGGGTATAGAACATATTAAACCCGTGTAACAAAAGGTTAAGTTAGATTCCGACCCATATTTCATTTAACAATATTGCTTGCGCAGAGCGCCATTTACCCCTGGTGGTGAGGTTTCGAACTTTGTTTTTTTCACGGAAAATAAATTCCCATGACCTCCTTTACACAGTTACCAAGTTTGATAACATTTGATCCGGTAGTTTTCCTTTTATGACCGTTTCAAAGTGGAACTTTAATTATAACCACCCTGTATATTATTACATTTTAATTTGAAGCTATGCGTTATATGTATACCATGCGTAAGATTTTCACTTTTATCGAAAAAATAAAGAATCGAAGCAAATATACTTAGGATAAAGGACCAAAACTGAAAAAAATTCCCCTCCCTCCGAAAATAAAATATTGAAACTTCGACCTTGAATTTATTGGATTATCCCAAAATATTCAATTTGACTTATCTTCTAAGTCCTAGTTCCGACAACAATTCTGTCAAAAATTCAGAATTACTGAAGCTGAAGTAAAAGGTTTAGTATATATTCGCTGTATGTTAATAAAGCAATCAGAATGTAATAAAATACATTATAGAATTTACGCTGATGCAACTTTTTGTCTGAATGCACAACATGTAATGGAAGAGAAGGCTTGTAGAGATCTGTTTTTGACATGCCTCTAAAAGTAGATGTCATACTCCGTTTGTCTCTTCAAAGTCGAAAAGCTTTCCTTTGATAGACAACTTTAGTTTTTGGGAAAGAAAAAAAAATCACAAGAAAACAGATTTGAAGAACATGCAGGACGACTGAGTACACATATTTATTTTCGGAACACAAGCAGTTCTCCGATTGGTTATTGAATAATGAAAAGATGCATTGTCATGCAACACAAAACATTTGGAACACGTTTTCTGGTCAATTACTCGGGCAATTGCAGAATTGTTTTGATTTTGAGCTTGTAAGACAAACCTAATATCACTGGATTTAAACACTTCTTTAATCTTCAGAGAATATTCCTTCTTTAGCTCATATTCCAAGAATATTAAGTGAATACAATTATTGCAAAAGAAATTGAATATTCATTTGCACTACGGCTTGGCAGTATACTAACCAGTTAACAAAACTTAAATTCTGCTTTTTGTGTCTAAGAATACAACAATATTTTAAATATTTACAAATAAAATATTAAATTGGAGATTTAATTGGAGCCTCACCAGTTGCCTAGCGTTTGAAGATTGTTTAACTAACTGTTTGTTGCGAAGTCTAACCCAGGCTGCATGGTTGGTTTTCGTAGTTTTCTAGGCTCTCTTTACAAAGGTTCTCTATGAAAGCATCTTAACCAAATAGCTCCCATATTCTTTCTATGTTCAAATAACCAACTAACCTAGTTTAAGCGCGATTTCCAAGTGAAGTTACTAGCAAAACCCGAATACTCATTAAAATCATGTAGCTTGCCAATCGGGAGTAACATGAAAGATAAGGCGCCAAAAATTGAATTGCTGTTACGATACGCTGTTTCTAAACTTAGATGGTCATTCCTTAATTAAATATAATCGATTTGCAACTTCTACTAGAGCTGACGGTAAGAATTGAAGTGCAAATAAATAAATTTCGTGTGCAATCTTGATTAATATAAAATTAGAAATATTTGCATTCAGACAGAAAGTTTTTGAAATATTTGCAATTACTTTATAAGAAGGATTTATTAATAACCTTAATAATTACTTATTATATTACTGATGATTAGAATTCTGTTCTTGACAATTACATTCTAAATTAGAATTTTAAGGATATAATGAAAATGCGCTACGCATAAAAATACATTTTAGGATTAAAAATGAGTTGATTTTTTATGTTTAAAAACTTCTTAAATTCGTTTAATAAACATCGTATCCTCGTTGTTAATTGAATCCAGAATTTGAGTGTCACTTATATAATTATTCTTACTTGTCCACAGAACCTGCTAACTTACCCAGCCATTAAGTCAGATCATTTCTACATAACCATTGAACTTCCATTAATTCGGTCTCTAGAGGGTTGTATGTTTATATCATAATTTGACTTTTATAAAAATGATTGTTCTAAATCTTATGTTTCTATAAAAATATACAGGGCTTTAAAAATATGGATGATAGTATCAGCTGCTCTTTCAGCCACTTCATAAGCAACAGTTTGTTTAGAAATAAATTATACAGTTAATGTCATAAAATTCAAATAAACATCAAACAAAAGTTCTCAGTTTTAGACAATTCGATTTAAACGAAGTAAAGTAGCAGACGCCGAAGATAAAAATTTACTCTTACATTTTTTTTTTAAATGAAAAAAGCAAGAAATTTTTTTAAAAAGTAAAAAATTTGAATAATGTCATCTATAATTTAAAAAATAATAATTTTTCACATAGTATTAATAAATATGTATTACGTATCATTGGGGGGGGGAATTTCACATAATTAATTCTCCGTAAAAACTTATTTGAAATTTAAGGTTAAAAATAGCTGTGGCAATTTATTGTAACAAAAATCCATAAACCACATTTGGCGTTATTATCGCTCAAATAAAAGATGCCAAATTTCAAAACACGAAAATATGTAAATTCGGGTATATCTTAGAAAATTTTGAATAAAAAAGTCTAATTTTTTGTAGCTATGCTTAGTAATACACCTATTTTAAGATGATGACAAAAATTTCGTATGTTATAATTCAAAATGTTTTTCGAAAAATTTATAAAAATTATTTAAAAATAGAAATTTTAAAAATAAAACACAAAGAATGGGTAAATTTTATTTGGAATGAACCTAAATTTCGAAATGTGAAAGGAAAAATAAAAAAAGTTTAATATAAAAGGAGATATTAATAAATATTTGCCAAATTCAATTAACATTGAGGAGCTAAAATTTTGAGAGCTCATATTTTAAAAACTACTGGTACGATTTTTACAAAACTTGTTATCCTGGCATAATTTGAGTCGTAGAATCGAAATATGGAAAAAAATTGCTATGTTATTTCAGAAAAAGTCTAATTTTGTCTCAAAATACCTATGTTAGAATAGTGCTATATATAAATCTAATATATATCCTAAGTCGCGTTTTCGAGACATGAAAAACGCAGTTTGAATTTTGGCAATCGGCCCAGTAGAACGAGAGATGTCTGTCCTTTTTTTTTTTTTTTTTTTTTTTTTTTTTAAGCAGTGTGCATATGTACTTCAAAATTTTTCTTTTTTCAGTATTATGCAGCTATTCGAAATGTTCTGTTTTTCTTTGCTTTTAGAACCCTTTTCATGATTGTTATAAACTTTAACAAAACATTCCTCTATATTGACTGAAAATAAAACGGCATTTTTTTTTTTTCAGCCTAACTTAAAAAGATGGCAAGTACACCCTATATAATCTGCAAATTTTGAGTTTTCATGTTATCAAGCAACACCAGTTTTCAAGCCTACTGTTACTGGTGCATTAGCTTAACACTTATCCAGAGAAACTATATTTTCTTTCAAAACTGTAATAATTAATTGTGCTATATTAAAACATGCAGCATCTCTTTCCAAAATGGAAACCCAGAGTAAACTATACTCAATTTTTGATTTAAAAAAAGTAATAACAATTAGATACAATTTTTCATTGATACTTTCACTTTTATCTATAGAACGATAGAAAGGAGCAGTTTTAACACAATTGATAACTGAAGATTTATCTTTCATACCACTTTTTTAAGACTGCAGTTGCTTTTGTTCTTGCCAATGAATATTTCTTAGCAATTTTTCTGCTGCAAAGCATTTTTACAAATAGACCTGCAGTATAATTGTAGACACTCAGAAGCAGATTTTTCTCAAGTAAAAAGGCAGAAAATAGACATTCTGCTTTAATAACTTTTTAATTTTTTGTTTCCATACAAAAACTTAATCTTTCACTTTTTCAACATAACTTATGTTTTTCTTGTGTTTTATGTATGGGAATATTTTAGTATATCGGCTTTCCCCACCAGGCAAAATCAAAAAAATTTGTATGATAAATGTTACATATTAGCTTTTCTTGGTTAAATAAATAATACCAAGGAAGTCATATGGATACTTTTTTTAAGTACCCAAGTTTTTTTTTTTTTTGGGGGGGGGGACGGGGAGCGGTAGACATAACTAAGACGAAAATCATAAATCATAAACAACTTTATGATTCAACTTCAATCATGAGCACACAAAACTCACATCATTTAGTGACAGAAATGTAGTGAAATGTTTCAATATTGTTTTCTGCTTGTTTGCTAATAGGTACCAGATGACCTGAACAGTAATTATCAAGCTGCACCTGATGTCCAGTGGAGAACTGGATTTTGATGTTTTGAAACACATCTACTGCAAATGCCTAATGTTAGTGATTGGTGAATTTTTTTCTTTTTAAAAACTGGATAATCCAAAGACAAAGCAAATGATTTCAGTCACCAGAAATTGTGCTTTTGGGGGAAAACAACAAAATCTATTAATAAACAAAATCCAAACTAATAAAAACCAGAAGAAATTTAAACGTTTTAAATAAAGTTGGTAAAGGATTAAATAAAGTCGGAATTCAGAAGATTTGGCATGTATGTTATATTCAATAATAATAAAAAAAAAAAATAGCTGAATTTAGTTGGGAAAAAAAAAAAAAAAAAAAAAAAAAAACAGGCCTGTTTCTAGAATATAAATTATTTTCTGAATTATCCAATGAGCCAACTGTTCATGTAATTATACCATAAACTTATTGTGAATTTAGCTATCATCACCTCAGTTTTTTAGCAGACTTTTTGAAATGTCTAATAATTAGATTTTTAACAATTGAAAAAAGTATTAAACAAAAAAATTCAAATATTAAGGTGCTTATATTTTAATTAAAAATACATTTAAATTTGCTTTATTCAGAGTTAAAAACATAGAGAAATATATTTGAAAATTATATATTTTTTTATGCGAGACATGACAGAACTATTATCTCTAAAAGTGGGCATTACAGAGGGCACTTATACAGTTTAAGAACAATTTCGATAAAGAATTTTTAAAAAGCAAATATTTTCCAATAAAAATTTCTAGCAACGGCTTATTATTTGAAATAAATACTATCTCTACTTTTACATTTTCAAAATTATCCATTCATGTTAACAAGCTGTGGCTATGTTTTTGTACTTTCCGAAGAGAAATAATATTCCTAAACCATAACTCAAAAAAATACTATGAAATGCATGACATTAAGATTTATAAATACATAATAAGCAACATTATTAATCTAAAAGGTAAAAAAACATCAGTCATTACTTCTACTCCAAATGATTTCGAAAATGAAAAGAAGACTCCAAATAAATACATATGAAAAAATTATGTATTGTTTCATATATTTCTAAAAAGAGAAAAATCCACTGACACAGAAACCAACTCCACAGTCATCTATAGGACCAATAAATAAATGATAACCAAGATTTACAACTTAAAAAAGCTAAAAAAACAAACCAAGATTTACAACTTAAAAAAGCTAAAAAAACAATGTTCACCAGCTTTTCCCGAGACATGAGCAACAATGATTGTACAGCCCTGTATGAAAACTATTAACAATAGGTAAATGGAGTTGACCCTTGATGAAGCCATGGGTTTATCTAAATGACTGGGGGGGATGTATGCATCTGGTTCCATCAATGCAAAAGAAAGTTGCAGGAAAGGGTTTATGATTGTTACAAGATTCTCTTACAATGAGAAATTAAAAATAAGAAGAGCACCAAAAAATGTTAAAATCAACTCAGCATACTATCCAGCAAAATATTATACTATCCAGCATTAGACTAACAATAATAAAAATTCTTCATCCTTAAAAAAAAGTTTTACATTCCATATTACACAAGAAATTCCTTTCTTTGTCCCAGTGACTTTCAAAGAGTGAAACTTCATCATGGCCCAGCAAAAAAGTCATATTTTGAAAAACACCACTAATTTTCTTGAAAAATATGAAGGTATACCTTTTTAACATGTTCCTGCAAAGCTAAGAAAGAAGCAGAAGGTAAGAAACTTTCCATATTAACACCATATGAAAACATTAAAGATTCTTTTATTATGTTGTAGGGTTTATATTTATTTTAACTAACATTTATTTTAAGTTTAAACTATCTTTCCTGTCAAGCCTTACTTTCCCCTGGAACTGCCAATGCCAGAATATGTAAATTTGAGTAGAACGCGCAAGCATTCAAATTATCAGCGGAAGTAGTATGATTTAAATAGAAGGAAACGAGTTCGGTGAGAGAGTTATTCTTACTTAGCGAGCGCGGAGGTAGAAATCGAGAATTGAAGAACCCCGCGTTGCAGCCTATGTGCTTGGCGGAAAGTAGTTGCAATTGTTCCAGTGAGCTTCAAGTCTGCTGAATTAGCTGCGGTATTTGTAAAACGCGGTGAGTTAGTTATTTTAGAAAGCCTCGTAGTTAGAATATTGTCTTTACTTTCTTTTCAGGTTCTTATTTTTATTTGACTGCCTAGTGGGCACAGTCTGTAAGCGTCAAGAGGACGCCATTGTAATTTATTACGTTGAATAAAAAGGGACTTAAACCCTTTATAAGACTCTGTGGTTTATACAAGCTTTCACAGTCACCTCTTGGTTGCATGCTAGTTAGAGGCGCGCAACGTTATATTGGCGCCCGAACACTTATCGAACTGAAATGGCCGAAAACTGGATGGAAGCCGCTGGACAACACCAAGAAATGACAACTCAGTTAGAAGGATTTGGATACCTGGTCCAGACTTTGAGAGCATCAATCAAGCCAAACATCTATTTCGACGGAAAAAATTCGGTGTCCGTATTTTTAGAAGGTATAGAAAACCACTTTCAGCTCTATCCTGTGCCTGAAAGACAAAAAGTTGCTATTGCCACATCAGCACTAAGAGGACAGGCAGCGCTATGGTGGAAAAATATAGGCAAATTTCTTCTAGGTGAATTTGGAAGCCAGACGTATACATTTGAAAATTTCAAAAAATCGTTAGTAAAGGCCTTCCCCATAGTGAAAGATCGCGCACGGCTGGAAGCCGAGCTATATAGTTTCTATCAACGGGATACAGCACAATTGACGGACTTTATTTTACGAAAAATCAAGCTAACGGATATGCTGTATGGCAAGAAACCCGATGCGGAGATTATTGAAATAATATTACCAAGATTGTTACCCGCTGTTCAAGACTACTTTGAAATTAGAAACCCAACCACATTGCAGGAACTTTTCGAATTGGCGGTGAAATTTCAAAATCGCAGAATAGCGGAAAGAGCGAGAGGGGAAACATATTCTCAAAGTACCAGAAGGAAGGAGGAAACCAGAAATGGAAATCGCTCGTATGGGGGAAAGAACTATCAAGCTAACGCATCGAAACTCGAAGGTCAAGGCCCAAAAAGAAAATTTGAAAATAAGCATCCGCGTACCCAGAAGACACAGATTGAAAGGAAAGCTTTAAACGACTAGAGGGGCCTGTGAAAGGGAGGGTCCAGACCCCGGAAGTTTTAGAAAAACCCTCAAATAGACATCTAAATACAGTCATCGTAAAAAACTCACAGCTACCAATTATACAAGTCCTGGTTGGCGATGTACCAGTAGAAGCCCTCATCGATACAGGGGCAGAAGGAAATTTCATGAGTGAAAAGTTCTTCAAAAAGAATTTTTTTAGGATACGACTCTTTAAAACCAGAAATACGGAAATTATAGCGGCGCAAGGAAAAACATGTCACTGCATCGGGAAAGTATCATTAAACTTACAGATAAAAGAGGAAAATCTCAAAGTATTAATTTTTGTGGTGAAAGACCTCCAACACTCTCTTATTTTAGGTATGGACTTTTTAAGGGCCGCGAGGGCCAAATTAAATTTTCAAGATAGTTCCGTGGTGCTGGAGATGGACCAGAGGGTGGTGGAACCTGCGGAGACACCTGAATTGGACCTTAGCCATCTGAATGACCAGGAAAGTAAAGCAATACAGCAAGTGGTGAGTAATTTTTCTCATTTGTTTTCAGAAAAACCGGGAAACTGTCAGATCGTGACTCACAAGATTCAATTAAATGCCGAAAAACCTTGTAGGACTAAACCGTATCGCTATGATAAACAAAAAGACTTAATCATCGAAGAACATATTCAGGAGATGTTAAAGAATAAAATAATAACGCCCATAAATAGTGAATACGCGAGTCCAGTCGTACTATGTAGGAAAAAGAACGAGTTTCCTCCTTCGGATAAAAGGGCTTGGAGGTTTGCTATCGATTATAGAAAACTAAATAGCATAACTAAATTTCCAGTTTACCCTTTGCCGGTTATAGACGAGATCATTAGACAGATCAAATCGACGAGATATATGTCTACTTTGGACTTAACGTCTGGCTACTATCAAATAGCTATGAGACCCGAAGATATACATAAAACCGCGTTTATAACAAAATCGGGCACTTATGCATTTTTACGCATGCCTTTTGCGTTGTGTGGGGCCCCATCAACATTCCAGAGAGCTATGGACATTGTTCTAAAGCCTGTCCTAGGAAAATCAACTTTAATTTATCTAGATGATATAATTATAACGAGTAATACGTTGGAACAACACATTAATGACCTCGAACAAGTTTTTAAATTATTAAAAGAGGCCGGTCTTACAATTAACGCCTCAAAATGCAAGTTCGCAACTAAAGAACTTAAATATCTCGGTTATAAAATTTCGCAAAAGGGTATAGAAACGCAAGATTCAAAAATAAAAGCTATTAAGAATTTCCCACCGCCCAACACCGCCAAGAAACTTTCGTCTTTCCTTGGATTATGTTCTTACTATCGATCTTTCATAAAAGATTTCGCTAATATTGTTGAACCACTCTTAGTAATCAAAAGAAAAAAGAGTAAATTTACGTGGACAGTGGAAGCGAACACAGCTTTTGAAAGATTAAAAGAAGCGCTTATTAATACCCCTGTTTTAAAATTCCCTGAGGGGGACGAAAACCTGGAAATTGCGGTAGATGCATCAGACTATGCGGTGGGTGCGGTTCTTATGCAAAATAACCATCCGCTGGCATTTTTTAGTAAAACATTGAATCAAACACAAAGGAATTATACAGCTACAGAAAGAGAAACATTAGCCGTATTAATGGCTGTACACAAATTTCAAGTTTATTTCGGCAAATCGCCAGTAACAGTCTTTTCGGATCATGCGGCTGTTGGTAGACTTTACTCGGGAAAAAACCTAACGCCCAGGTTAATAAGATGGGCTTTAAAACTCCAAGAATATAATATCACAATAAAATATAAACCGGTTAAGGAAAACAATGTAGCTGACGCACTTTCTCGTATAAAACTGGACGATGAAGGTAATGAACTTAAATGCGCTGTGTTGACTTCAAAAATTTTAGATTCTAGAGATACGGTTATTACTGAACTGAAAGCTGATCCTGAATTTGGAAATATCTATGCTTATTTGAAAAACCCCGAAAGCTTTGAGCATACAGATATCGATGCGATAAGAAATAGAGCAAAAAACTATGAAATAATAGATAATTTATTATTCTATACGAAAACAACAAACGAAAATCTTGAGTATAAGCCAGTCATCCCAGCCTCGCTTTGATTAAGCATTTTGAAGGAGTTGCACGAAAAAAAAACAGCGGGCCACCTCGGGGTCAGAAAGACTTTAAAAAGGGTACGCGAGGCGGTATATTTCCCGCAATTATACAAAATAGTAACGGCGTATGTCAGGTCCTGCAATCAATGTCAGTTAATAAATGATATTAATTACAGCCCGGCCGGGTACTTAAATAGCATTCGCGCTACATTTCCGAATGAAATTTTAGGCATAGATCTCCTTGGTCCCTTCCCCCAGAGCAAGTTAAATAAAAATCGTTTTCTTTTAGTAATAGTAGATCATTTTTCAAAATGGATAGAAATTGTTCCACTTAAACGCGCGTCAGCCAAAACAGTCGCAGATGCATTCTTACACAGATACATTTTAAAATACGGTGCACCGATAAAAGTCATTAGCGATAACGGAAAACAATTCATTAGTCAAATATTTGAAAACATATGCAATGGACTTGATATACGCCATATCAAAATGGTTCCGTATAGACCACAGGCTAACATAGCAGAAAGAGTTAATAAAAACATTGTAAAAATAATTCGCAGTTACGTTAGCACACATCACAAGCGCTGGGATGGCTACATAAATGAATTAGCTTATGCTTTAAGAACGGCACATCATGATACTACGGGATAAACTCCAGCAGAATTATTTTTAGGCAGAAAGTTAATTACGCCTTTAGATAAATTATTCTTTGTGCAACAAAGAGAGCAGGAATTTAGACAAAAGGACGTGCAAATGCTAATTGATCAGGCGCTTAAAACCTCGGATACGGCAAGAAATAGGCAGAAGTTATATTATGATAGAAAACGCCGTGAAGCAGATTTTAAAGTTGGGGATAAAGTATTGAAACGGAAATTTTCTTTATCAAGTGCCCCAGACAATTTTATGGCAAAGCTAGCTCCAAAGTTTGAAGGCCCCTATGTAATTCAGGAAATCAAAGGAGTAGTCTTATATCTTAAAAACGAGAGAGGGGAAATCTGTAAAGCAAGTCCCGACCAGGTGAAAAAATACTATAATCCAAATGATTTTGAAATCCTTAAAAGTTTCTTGCAGGACTCAAGTCTAAACGAAATAGAAGGGCCAGAGACTGCAACAACTATTCTACCACCCAAGAAACGGAGAACTGAAGAGAGACCTAGCACTTCTACAACCCGGACGTCGGTATCAAAAAGAAAAAAGGATTTTCAAACTCCGGCGTTTAAGAAAAACAAAAATACAGATGAACCGGGTAAAGAAACCGTGGTAAAGACGAAAACACCACCTACAAAAGATGGCAGGAGAAATTACACATCAAGGAGAACGCGCACACGGCCACAGAGTCAGGTGCCAGCAAGGCCGCCGTTCCGGAAACTGAAACGCCAACAGGAGGCACAAAAATACGACGAACAGAAGAAATTCAAGAAGGACTCCAGACCGGAGGACGTCACGACCAGCCGTCCCAGGCAGAAACGCAAAGGCCAACAACCAGACGATTACTCCGTCAAGAGGCCAGCATGTAGAGGACGCAAAAGAAAGAGCAACGGGGACGACACTCGGAGATCAATAAGGAGAACATTGACATCCATGACACCTCTAACTTGGGATTAATTTTGCCAAAAACGGATGACGGAATTTCAAGCATCGAAAACTCAAAGATAAGTTAAAACCTTCTATAAATTTTTTTCCTCTTTTGTTCCGAAATGTTATGCATAAGTACGAAGTTCTATGTTTTGACGAAAGTCAATATGTCCCGGTTGAGACTTAGTTTTGTTTTACTTTATTTAGCTAAGGCAAAAGTAGTATTTTTCTTTAAGTGTAAAAGCTAAAAACAAGCATTTTCTGTTGGTCGAAAGACTAATTCTGTTATGTTAAAGCCAAAATTTGGCCGGAGATAAAAATAACTTCGTATTCTTGTACTAATAAGAATTTTAGTTTCAATGCCGCCAGCTTGGCGAAGAATGAGTAAAGTAAAAATTTATTTTCTCTTATTCATTTTATGGTAAATTGTAAAAAGCATATGTATTAAACTTTTGTAAATGTATGTAAATACTTGCATGTTATGTAAAAGTAGAATTTAGTCTAGAAGCATAAAATTGTAGATGCTAAAAGTGAATGCTTAAAAGCAATAAAGTCAAAATTTAAGTACTAAACTGTAAAGTCATGCTTTAGAGCGAAAGCCTGCATGTTTAAAGATGAATGAGGGGGAAGTTAGAATGAATGTGTTTTGTAGGGTTCTCCACCTACATTTGAATTTTTAAGAATATTAAAGTAGCTCATTGAGTTGTAGAATGTCGAGTAAGGTGTGTCTATTTGGTTGTTGAATTCTAACAAATCATGGTGGTTAGGGGAAGTGTTGTAAGACTAAAACACGAATATTCCCGTTTGACACCACACATGGTGGAGAGCCAGGGTAAAGTTAAATTAATGCTTGAAAAATTGAATGAATGTGAAGTAAGCAATAACTAAGAAAAACGAAACGTTAAAAACAAAAATTTATTGTGTCAAGAAAGTGTAAATTATAATGTATGTAGAAAGATACTGATACTTATTCCTTCCAGATGCTGGAAGGAAAGACCAAGATTGATTGATGAAGTCGAGGAAAAGTTGCTGTAAGAAGAAAGCTTTGTAACGACTAACAGAATTTTAATATATAATTGTTACATAAGATTTTTTTTTGTGTAAATGAGGCTTTCGCCAGTTAGTTCAGAATTAGATAAACTTACAACAGGTCGTTTGTAGGACCTGCTTCCAAGTTTTCCAAATTCTGGCAGCGGCAAATGTAGGGTTTATATTTATTTTAACTAACATTTATTTTAAGTTTAAACTATCTTTCCTGTCAAGCCTTACTTTCCCCTGGAACTGCCAATGCCAGAATATTTAAATTTGAGTAGAACGCGCAAGCATTCAAATTATCAGCGGAAGTAGTATGATTTAAATAGAAGGAAACGAGTTCGGTGAGAGAGTTATTCTTACTTAGCGAGCGCGGAGGTAGAAATCGAGAATTGAAGAACCCCGCGTTGCAGCCTATGTGCTTGGCGGAAAGTAGTTGCAATTGTTCCAGTGAGCTTCAAGTCTGCTGAATTAGCTGCGGTATTTGTAAAACGCGGTGAGTTAGTTATTTTAGAAAGCCTCGTAGTTAGAATATTGTCTTTACTTTCTTTTCAGGTTCTTATTTTTATTTGACTGCCTAGTGGGCACAGTCTGTAAGCGTCAAGAGGACGCCATTGTAATTTATTACGTTGAATAAAAAAGGACTTAAACCCTTTATAAGACTCTGTGGTTTATACAAGCTTTCACAGTCACCTCTTGGTTGCGTGCTAGTTAGAGGCGCGCAACGTTATAATGTTATGAACTGTCTAAAATTATACACACTAATTTTTATTACTTATCTGACAAAACATTATACTATCCAGCATTAGATTAACAATAAAAATCCTTCATCATTAAAAAATTTATTACAGAAAATTAAATACATAATTTCAAATTTCAATTTTAATAAAAGTTTTATGCAGAAATTCATTATTTAAATGCATAACACAGTTCATAACTTACCATGCTCAAGTGCATTAACTCTTCGATTTGTAACTTTGATGACTTCATCTAACGTTATAAAAGATGTCTGTAGAGATGCAAGGTCAACAAGCAAAATTATTGCTTTAGCAAAATTTTTTTTTAATTTCGCAAGTTGCTGGCCGCCTCTTGCTAAACCTGCCAACTCATAAGCTGTAAAAAAAAAAAAAAAAAAAAAAAAAAAAAAAAAAAAAAAAAACACTTATCTTCTTATACAATGGAATATCACATAATTAAGTGGATTAAAAAAATCTTTTCATACTTACTGTCAACTCCATTTTGGAAACTTTCAAAAACCGGAAGATTCACACCTATACATAAGTTAAGATGAAATGGGTTTATTATTTTCTTAAATTCATTTTCATATGAACATATATATTATATATATACGACTAATATATATTCATGAAAATAATATTCTAAGATTGGATATGACATTGGCTATTTGCAAAATATGCTAGAAAGCATTTTGAGTAATACAATGTTTAACTTGCAATGAATAACATTAAATTAAACAATATTTATTTTTTTCTTTCTCTAGTACAATGTAATAACTATTCTGAAATACCGATTTTTTTAGTTATATCCCTAAGACCGAAATGAATTTTAGTCTCTTACATACCTATGCACTGTTTTGAGAACCTTAACATGGGTTGTCAGAGAAATACACATATACACAACTAATAAACAGATATTATTTTAATTAATATTTTTAACTTCCCTTATATAGCATAATCTCAGTAGTATACAAATAAGAAAAGATTATTCAACAACTATTAGATCAGGAATACAGTCTACAAGTTAACATATATGAAAAATTCAAAATAGCAAATGTTTCATAACTTTACAATTACAAAGTACTGCCATCTAAAGGTGAACTTCTGTTGCTCAGATAGCTTGAAATCACATTCAGTAGGTTTGACTCACTTCAGATTCATTATTAGTTCAAAATTTTAAAAGATATTTTCACATTATAAAATTTTCCTTCTGTTCTTAGATAATTTACATTTATTAAGTTCCACTGATTGACCATTTTTTGCACACTGTTAGAGCAATTTTATAAAAGTAAGCTTGAACTTCCGATTATGTCAAATAGAATTCCTGATATATATTTACTAATATGTAAAGGATGTACAAAGCGAAAGTATGTTTCAAAGTCCATTAAACAAAAAGTGGAATTGCTGCAAAAAAATGGATAAAGGCATATCCTTAGTTTATCTAAACTTTAACATTTGTTTATCTAAACTTTGTTTACCTTTAACGCTGCAGCACGCAATGAATTGGAAGTTGATCTGTCAGCACTATCCTTATCTTCAGGGCAGATGTTTTTATTTTATTTGCCTTATAATTCCTTACTAAATGTAGTATTTCATCTCGATGTACTCCGTCTTTGATATGATTTAAATCAAATTCCTCATCATTATAATTTGCTTCCGATAGCAAAGAAAGTAACAGAGGTTATTGAAAACGAAAAAATTTCAATTGACAAATTAGTCGGTATTCTCGACACAGCAATTATAGGACTTGAACAGCGGAACTTTGTAAATGAACAAGAAATTATGCCTGTTTATAGAATTAAAGAGAATGTATTATCACATAAAAAACGAAGTAACTTAAACAACTTACATTGAAAGAAATGTTTAATAAAGTAAGCAAATAAATATTAAGCTTTTTTTTTTGTAAATTTTGAGACCCTTTAGATCATAATTGTTCTTTATTTAATAAATTACGGTTTCATATTTTTAATTTTATAATTTCTGCATGCCATCTTACCAGATTTAAACTGATGATCCATAATCCGGAATCGCCGAAGTCCCGACGAGTCCGGATTAACGACTTTTGACTGTATTAAAGAACTTATCAAATTATTCTCTTTGATTACTAGAATTCATTAAATTCCAATGAAATACGACATAGGTTCAACAGCTTACCAAATTATTTCTTTTAATTCCTATAATCTCTTCATATTTCTAAATTATTTCAAACTGGACAAAAATATAATATAGATTCAAGATCTCACTGAATTATAACTTTTAATTTTTCTTCACATTACATAAATCGTGAAAACATTATTATTATTTTGTTGTTGTTGTTGTTTTTCAGGCTACTTTCTCTTTTACAGACAGATATACAGTGGATGAACAAAAATATGGAAACACCTTGTAAAATGAATGTTTGAAAAGAAAGATTGATTTTAATGAAATATGTAGGTGGCGCTGGCGTTTTTGACTACTGACGCCACCTATACAATTTCGTAAATGTGCTAAACAGTTCAGTTGTTGTCGGAGTACTGTTATGTGAGGTTGTCATTGCATTATGTCAGAGTTAACAGACTTCGAACGTGGGTAAATTGTTGGAGCACGTATGGTAGGTGCTTCCGTAAGCAAGGTAGCCGAGGTGTTTAGTGTTTCAAGAGGTACTGCATCGAAGATTTATTCCGCATATTTGAAAAGCAGAAAAACATCATCTTCTAAATCACAGCGCGAACGAAAGTGTGTCCTGAGTGATCGTGACAGACGATCATTAAGGGCAATTGTGACGAAAAATAAGACCACAGCTGCAAAAGTTACTGCTGAAATGAATGTTGTGTTACCGAACCCTGTGAGTACCAAAACAATTCGAAGGAGCTTCATAAACAGGGAATTGCTGGCCGTGCTGCAATTGAGAAGCCACTCATCAGTGATGCTAATGCCCGTAACAGGAAAACGTGGTGTTTAAGTCATAAAGCCTGGACTATAGAGCAGTGGAAGCGAGTAATATGGTCTGACGAGTCTTCTTTCACATTGTTTCCCACTTCTGGCCGAGTTTACGTCTGGAGAACGCCATCTCAAGCCTATAATACAGACTGCTTGTTGCCAAGAGTGAAACATGGCGGGGGTTCTGTTATGGTTTGGGCAGCCATATCGTGGTTCTCTGCTAGCCCCATGATAACTGTGTCAGGGCACATGACTGCCAAGACTTATGTGAACATTTTGGCCGATCAAGTTCATCCCATGGTATAAACGTTGCTCCCCGATGGTGATGGTGTCTTCCAAGACGACAAAGCCCCTGTTCACACAGCTCACATTGTCCAGGACTGGTTTTCTGAGCACGAGGATGAGTTGTCCCATCTCCCCTGACCACCACAGTCACCAGACCTGAATATTATCGAACCTTTGTGGTCTACATTGGAACGGAAAGTGCGTTCTCGTTATCCACCGCCAACATCATTATCTGAACTTGCCACCATTTTGCAGGAAGAATGGTATAATATTCCCTTGGCAAACATACAGGAACTGTATTTATCCATTCCGAGAAGACTGCAAGCTGTTTTGGATGCCAACGGGTTTCCTACACCATATTAAGCAAAGAAACATGTTTTTTTAAAGGTGTTTCCATATTTTTGTCCAACCCCTGTAATTTCTTGTTCATTAAGAACATTCCATTGTTTAAGCCCTGTAATTGTGAAGTCGAAAATTCCTATAAAACTGTCAAACAAAATCTTTTCATTCTCAAAACTCTTCTTGTCACTTTTGTCAGTACTGTTGACAATATTTTCTGGACTCAAAACCATATTACAGATTTCGCCAACTGTTAGCTGACTGCTGATTTATTATTGCCGTAGCAATGGAAAATTTCTGTTATATCACCTTCCTTTAGTACCACATTTCTAAACAAATTTCATTAATTGGAAAACTTCATCTTCTGTACAGTTTAAAATCTATGCAAAAACAAGACTTCTCTTTTGCCTAGTTTTGAAATCGCACTGTTTTAAGCCCAAATTGAGCCAATGCCGTTTTCACAAAGCAAGGAAAATACCAAATCTGTTTTCACTCTGCTGATCCTGCTACAGCTCTAGAATTAGAAAGTTCTCTCGACATAATCAAAAATTCAAACTTTAATTTTGGTAAGATAGCTGTAATAATAATAACTTCAAAAAAATAATAAACTGCATCATTATTGCCGTAGCAATGGAAAATTTTTATAGCAATTTTTTAAAAAAAATCTGGAGGTTTAAAAAATAGCATTTAAAAAAAAAAAAAAAAAAAAAAAAAAATCTGGGGGCAGCAATGTACGAAAGTAAGCAGGCAACCAATGACCTAGGAACAGTTCTGAGGACAATTCCCATTTTTATTTAATTTTTCCTGAATCTAATCTTTTTTTTCTCAAACTGTTGTTGAGCCAACAAAAGTATTAGCCACATCCACTTCAAACAAATATGTCTTGGGGCCTCACTTGTTATTTAGGTCAGGTAGAAAAATATTAACTCCCCTCTACAACCCATGGAGGTAAGAAAGGAAGGAGGGTCCAACTCTGCACTACAAGTGAAGCACTGCTCCGAGGCTTTGGTCTCCAGATGGGGTGTCTTTTGTTTACATTAAGAAGCTCCTTTAACAGTGCTTTGACAGTATTTCGACACACAACAGTTCCAGATAAACCGAAAAACAGGACACTTACAGGACACTTCCGCACAAAAAAAGAAACATTCATTGTGTGATGGATAATAGCTATTTGTTTAATGACATTTATGCAAAAATCACCTCTTGGTTATTTTTTGATTACTAATAACAGTGATTATGAATTCGTTTCATAAAATTCTAAGCTGTTTGTACTTGCTAATTCTAAGCTTACTGTACCTTTAAAATCGTATACGTCTTTCAATACCCCTGATAAAGTATTCCCTACTTTTATTTTATGTTCCAAACGCCAAAACGTTTTATATAAAATAAATTGTTTTGTCATCCACATATTATTGTCACATGTACTTTTTAAAAATTTTTAGAGGAGAGGCTTTACAGTTGCTTACTTTAAACTCATCATTTTATTTTTATACAACTGAAAAATAATCACCTTGGTTTTACACATTTTACCCATTTGGGCTAATTAAAAAATAAAACTACCACCAAATGCTGCAATCTTCATCAAAATTAATAAATATGCACACAGATATGCTAATAAGTTAACTTTTCTTTGATTTGCAACCACACATTTATGTAAAATTATGTACAGTTTTACACAAATATGTGGAAAAGAAGACGGATACACTTGCGAACTCAGTGAATGAAGCAATATTAGGCAGAGAAAGGCAATCAAGATTGCGATCTAATGACAATATAGTTAATGTTTAAATGTGAAATGATAGTTATTATTTATTATAGTATCAGAGAATTATTAAACTGGATAAAATCATAAAAAGAGGTATTGAGTACTCTGTGAAAATATATTTACTAGAAGATTTGAATTTGACAATGAATGTATCCTAAAACGTGTTTTAAGTCAAAAGTTTCAAACGTGATGGCTAAATGTAAATATAAAAGTATGCATGTTAAAATATCTGTAATTAGGCACATAAGTCAGATTAAGTTTTTATTAAATACAGTAAGGCATGCAAGGAAGCTATCTGCCTAAAGGGAGAGCTGCCATTGTGGAGGAATTTCGAAGAAAAACTGACCTTTGAGTGGATATTAAAAATAATGCATGTAATTTTCATTCAAATTATATTTATACATATTTCTTATGTCAAAATTTCAAGTATATGCTAAATTATTGTAAACAACTTTACTCGAAAAATATAATGAATAAACAAAAATTAAAGATTTGCACATGATGAAAATGAAAAATATGAAATATGTATGGGTATTTATGGATATGCTAGTAATAAGCATGTATCTGCCTTTAACAAAATATGTAAATATTTACTAAATTACTTATAAATGTATTTGAAATGAAGCATTTATTCATTCACAAACTCCTGCGAAATTTACTGTGAAGAAATCTAATTATTAAATGCATCTAAATTTATAATGATTATAAATATTATCTAAATATATAATAACCTTAACATTGAATTGTAAACATAAATTGAAATTCTATTGACAAATATGTTCATAAAACTATTTAAGCAAGAATTGTTCATACTGGAAAGCAAAGCAAATTCTATGAGATGTGTACTTAAGGAAGTAATGAAGAAGAGTTTTAGAATATGTATTGTTGAAATTAAGGGTAAAAAAAAAATCTGATAAATATAAATAAAAGAATTATTCCCTTAGATTTTATAAATTACTCAGTTACAAGTTTTAAATAATATATATATATATAAAAAAAAAAAACCTTTTTTATTCCCTTTCAGAAATATACAGAGAAAAAGTACATGGAAATCAGCACCAATATTTAACACATTTCACCACTAATGCATACTTTTGAGAAGTAATATGAATGAAGGTTTTACTTAGATAATGTGTAAGTAATGAATTGAGCAGAATTTAGGACCCACAGAGATTACATCAAATGGGAAAATGCTAGTCCTGTGCATGATGCACCGAGACATATAAGATGGATCCTGTAAATTGTCAGTTTTCAATTTCTGTATTAATAGGAAAATTATTTGTTAGATGCCTGTCCATATGACAAGACCGGACGCATTTTTAATATTTCTCATGTTTGTACCTAGTGAAAAGAACAAAAATAAATAGAAGGGAATCTTTTAGAATGGTAGATCTATAAATCTTGCCTTCAAATCCTTCTAAACTTTCCAAGGTGCAACGTCTAAAATCGAAAAGAAAAATTACCCCTACGAATTCTATAAGAGCAAAAAGCCATAAGTATTTTTACAAAATTCACAGAAGAAAAAAAAGGTAAAATGAATTTAATAGAGAAAATTGATGCATATCCTATGAATTCTGAATATTCCGTGAAAATTACGACAGCAAAAAATATTTCATTTTAATGTTATTTCTTAAGCATAATTTTAATGAAATTTATTAATGTTATAATATTTTAAAAAAATTTTTAAAAATCTACGAGTTAAAAAAATTTTGTATAGAAATTGATCTTAAAATAGCCCAAATGATGATAAGTCCCCAAATTTAGAGCAGTTTAATAAAAGAATTATTATCGCCAAAAGAGAAAGTTATTTAAGAGAAGAAAAAAAATAATTTCAAAACGCTGATGTTTTATATTTTGCCCAGAAAATTGAGTATCGCACCGTTTATATTAGAAGTAGGAACAAATTCAAACGATAATCCATGAAATACATATTTGTCAGTGAATCACCAAAAATATTCCTCCAAAATGTTAATTCATACTCAAAATGGCAGTCATAAAAACAGATAGAAATTTCCGAAGCTTAAAAATTAAGGACCTTCTGCAGCTTTTGGCCAAAATTACGGACTTTTAAGGACCAAAAATCGATTGAAAAAAAGAAAAAAAAAAAAAAAGCTTAAGGACAATACGAACCCTGTAATATAAGGTATAATAATAAATATAAATGGGATATAAGGTGTATAGCAACTTTACTTTAATAATTTATTCAGCAATTTGTTTTGCTTATTCTATTTTTGACAATTTGCTATTCAGATTTTACACAATCTTTTACATGCTCTTTAAGATTCAACTCAGACAAGTCCTCATTTGTTTTACCTTGCAAATAGAGGTGAAAAAACAAAAATCACTTCTTTTGATTACTATAAGTTGAAGAATGGGGGGACTAACAATAACTGCAACAACTAATTTCTGTTTCATGTTTCTCCTTTTGAATGTTTTTGGTTTTTACAATAATTTTTTTTGTCTTTTGCAATTTTTTGTTTTTTATTTGAACTTCTAGCATGCACTTGCACAAGTTCTTTTAATTTTTTGTCTTTTCCTAGGAGATGGTTATTTCTTCTTTATATATATATATATATATATAATAAATTTTATTGCTTACTATGCAGCTTCAAGGCAAGCTTTACGCTTTTTGTTCCTATGTTTCTCCTTTTAGTTATTTTAATATTATAAATATGTAATAAATATTTTTAATGCAGTCAAAAGTCGTTAATCTGGACTCGTCGGGACTTCGGCGATTCCGGATTATAGATCATCAGTTTAAATCTGGTAAGATGGCATGCAGAAATTATAAAATTAAAAATATGAAACCGTAACTTATGAAATAAAGAACAATTACGATCTAAAGGGTATCAAAATTTACAAAAAAAAAGAGCTTAATATTTATTTGTTTACTTTATTAAACATTTCTTTCAATGTAAGTTGTTTAAGTTGCTTCATTTTTTATGTGATAATACTTCCTCTTTCATTCTATAAACAGACATAATTTCTTGTTCAGTTACAAAGTTCTGCTGTTCAAGTCCTATAATTGCTGTGTCAAGAATACCGACTAATTTGTCAATCGAAATTTTTTTGTTTTCAATAAACTCTGTGTCACTTTCTTCGCTATCGGAAGCGAATTATAATGACGAGGAATTTGATTTAAATCATATCAAAGATGGAGTACATCGAGATGAAATACTACATTTAGTAAGGAATTATAAGCGAAATAAAATAAAAACATCTGCGCTGAAGATAAGGATAGCGCCGCAACATGTACCCCCACACGCAGAGCAGCGTGAAATTGATAAACAGATGTCGGAATGGTTAGATAAACAAAGGATATGCCTTTATCCATTTTTTGCAGCAATTCCTCTTTTTGTTTAATGGACTTCGAACCATACTTTCGCTTTGTAGATCCTTTACATATTAGTAAATATATATCAGAAATTCTATTTGACATAATCGAAAGTTCAAGATTACTTTTATAAAATTGCTCTAAGAGCCTGCAAAAAATAATAAGCCGGATCCAATTCAAAGATTAAACGCAATCTGCGACATCAAGAAAGTTTGTAGCTTTGAGGTCTGGATTATAGATCATTCTGGATTATGGGTGTCGGAATTAACGATTTTTGACAGTATTATATATACAGGGTGATTTTAAATTGCTTTTACAAATTAAGAGCGCTGACAGTACTCATCCAAATGAGCAATAATTACCATAGAACGTAGGATCACATTCCACTCTGAGAAGCAGAAACGAGGAAAGTAGAGACACATCGAGGAAGGATAAGGAGATTATCTATCTCCTAACACTATCAAGAATTAACCGTATTTCAAATTTTCACCAAGAAGAAACTTAGTTTGCTCTTAGTTGGTACTGGAGAAAGCCAATCAGAGCAAACGGTGTTCTTGAAAAAGACACATCTCTTCAAGTATTAGGGCAGGTATCCTAGGTGATACCTGGCAGGTCCTTACATCATGCCAGACCATCCCCAACACTTTGCTTTCCCAACACTGTTATAAATTCAGGTTGGAACTCTGATATTCCTCTTTTCTGCCTCTCAGTGTGGAATGCGACCCTATGTTCTATGGTCATTATTGCTCGTCTGGTTGGGTACTAAATTTGTAAAAGCAATCTAGAATCACCCTCTCTCTCTCTATATATATATAGTTACTAATTTTGTACACAGATTATTTTAGTGCAATTATAAGTGATATTGTTCTATTATTCTGTGTTCTATTTTTCTGTTGTAATGCGACATGAAAAATTGAGAGAGACAAGCTATGCCAGAAAAGCAACAAAAAGGGGAAGTCCATTTAACATTGAATAAATGGGTATCTCGGTAATTTGGTGAGATATCACAAAGCTAGCAATGGCTTTCACAACTAATTTTGTCCCCTCCTAAATCTGGAAAGATACCGCCAAAAATCGTCAAACTTAGCGACATCCTGGTGAAGCTATCGAATATTGATTCTAATTGATTATTGGATTTGGAAAATCAAACAAGTAGTGGTAAGACCCGTGTAATGCTAGAGGGCGCTGAGAGCATCATTGAGTGTTCAGAGACTCGATAGAAGGTGTGACGCAGTGATGATGTGAGATTCTGAGATTGAGATATTATCATACTCCATTAAATCAATTTATATTTATTGATTGGTGATTATTGATTTTTGATTTATTCATATTTGATGTGATATTATGTTTTGCTGAACCACCACATATATTCGAGAAACTTGGATTACCACTGAATCTTAAAAGCATCGATGCGCATTTGGTGCATCTACGCCGAAAACCAGGTAAGAGAATCTTTATTGAATTATTGAAACTGAATTGTACCTGGATAGAAATTAAATATGGCTGAAAATCTGTCAAAGTTGAAGAAGAAACACACTTCCCTGCGTTCGATGTTGACGAAATTAATTAACAAAATAGAAGTTGCTATTAACAACGAAAACGAAACAGTTGATCCAGTTAGAAGGATTTTTGGAATAATTAATTGGAAAAGAAACTGACTTAAATTCTTTAAATGATGAAATTGAAAATCTTTTGAGTGTCGAGACAATATCGGAAGATGTAGAAGCTTCAGAAGAAATCAAAGAAAAAATAATTTTTTGGAAATCGAAACTTCATTTTAAAATAAAGAAAATGAATTCTGATTCTATCCAAGTTGATACAGTTTCACAAAACATTCAGTTGATTAATAATGAAACTGAAAATATAAATATGAAATTGCCTAAATTACATATTAGTAAATATTACAGTAATTATTCTGGTTGGTTAGATTTTTACAACTTATTTGAAAGCTCTGTTCATAATAATCCTAAATTAAGCAAAGTTGATAAATTTAATTATTTGAAATCCTATCTTGGTGGTACCGCAGCAGCATGCATTAGTGGACTTGCTTTAAGTGATGAAAATTATGATAAAGCACTTGATTTATTGAAAGAAAGATTCGGAAATAAAAACATTTTGATTAACACTCATTTGAGTGTTTTGCTGAATTTAACTCCTTAAAAATTTTAACGATGTTATAAGTTTACAAGATTTATATGATAACGCGGAAACGCGGATAAGAAGCTTAGATTCTTTAGGAATTACAGGTGAATCCCATGGAAATCTATTGACACCAATTTTAATGAAATTAATTCCTTCAGAATTTGTTTTAGAATTTAATCGCATTCAAGGCGACACAAAGAATTTGACTTAAAAACTCTTTTGCAATTCATTAATAAAGAAATTCGAAGCCGCGAGAGATCCTTTCCAATAAATAATTATAAATCATTGAATCAACGAATGCACTTATGTACCTCTCAAGAGAAAATAAAAAATCCACTTCTATTAGACATAACTCTTCAAGACTTCTGCATAAGAAGGAGAATTCTTTCCTCTCTCCACATACGCATGAATTCCTGGCGTCAGTCGAAAATGTAATGTGTTTATTTTGTAGCAAAGGTCATAAATCAGAGTCGTGCTCTACATTTAATGCAAATGAACGGTGAGATATATTGAAGCAACGAGGTCAATGTTTTCGTTGTTTGACCCCTAATCACCGAGTGAAACAATGTTTGAAAAAGGATTTGTGTCCTATCTACAGCAATCCTCACCATGTGTCAATTTGTTTTCGAAATCAAAATAATCCACATATTATTTCTCCAAAAGGAGAAACCGATAATGTCGTATTGGCGAATATCGTATCAGCAAAAAAGAATACTATGTTACAAACATGTTTAGCCTTAATTGATAATGGAAAAAAGCAGGAAATTGTTAGAATTTTCCTGGACAATGGTTCACACCGTTCCTTTGTTTTATCAACTATTTCCAAAAGGTTTAACTTTCCAGTTGTTAGAAAGGAAAGCATTTCCATTTGCACATTTGGTGCTACGGAAATGGAAACAAAATCATTTAATGTAGTTAAACTTACATTAAAGAATAGAGATGATCCAAATTTATGCATAGAAATTGAAGCACTGGAGACAGAACATATTTTGGGCACACATTTACAGACTCCGGATAAAAATATTGAGAAACAATTTAGACATTTGAAAAATGTACAACTTGCGGACTGTTATGAATTTAACAATAAGGAAATATCAATACTAATAGGTGCAGATTACTGATACTGATACGCAGTCGCATGGACCTCTGACCTAAGGTTCTACACCAATCAGAGTTATAGTCCATGCGATGGAAAAGAATTTACAATCCACCGCCAGCGGCATTCACTGAATCAATGATAGTAATATTACAATGCTAAATTGACAGTGTCATCTATACAATAATTGTTACATAATAATCCGTATGAAAATACATATACGATCAATTAATAATTACATTGTCATGGATAGGATCTATGTTGTGGAGAGTGGAACTTATATATCAACCAGTTTTTAAACCTATGTCTTCTTCAATACATCATAACTTAATATTTTTATCAGTTACACACCTAATGATGTGTGTCCGTATTATTTTTGCAGTTATCCACAGAGTAAGCAAGTCACATCAGTTCAGGCAATTGATAGTTCCATAGCCCAAAGTATATGATGTTGTGTAGGCTATTCTATGTTCACTTTTGTTAAATTCATCGTTCAAGTAAATACTACTTGTCCACTTTGATACATCATAACTTCGTGTTAGTTAGCACACCTCATTACGTGTGTCCATAGCAATTTGCACACTGTGTCGCAATTATCCACAAGACAAACATGAAATTGCAATTGGGAATTTCATTGTAATATGTACACTATTTTACTATTATCCACAGAAGCAAACGTTTTGTAAATAATGACTTGGCTCCCAGATGATTAAAAAAAAAGGAAACTAATTCTTAAATTTTTCAATACAATTCTAAATTGTGCAAAACTACAGATTTGTTAAACAGTTCCAGTCAATACAAATTGACCGGTATTCCAACAATATAAACCACATATTCTAAAATAAAACGTCTAATGGAAAACAGGAACTAATTCCCAATTAAAATAGACATAAAATACATAATTATTCAGCACATATTATATACCAATCATCATACCATAAAAATACACATGTTTCAAATGCTGCAACTAATTTTTTATTACAGTTAGAATATTTACCAATCAAACATACTACAAATGTACATGTTAAAAAAAAAAAAAAAAAAACTGCAACTAATTTTTTTATGGCAGTTAAAATAATAAATTTCTATTATACAATTATAAATAGCACAAATAAACAATTTCAATCTATACAAATTGGCAGGTATTCCTACAACATAAGAACACATATTCAAATATAGCTAATCATTCTTGTAAAATGACTATAATAGGGCCCAATTTCTTCAAATAATTAAAAACATCTACAGAAAAAACAGGAACCACAATTCCCAATTGTAACAAACATGAAATATCCAAAATTATTCAGTACATATTATATACCAATCAATTATACCATATAAATGCACATGTTTCAAATGCTGCAACTAATTTTTCATTGCAGTTAATATAGTTATCAATCCATCATACTATATAAATGCACATGTTTCAAATACTGCAACCAATTTTTCATTACAGTTAGTATATTCCAATTTGCCAGCTAATAAAATAAATTCGCTCTAAGTTGAATTGGCTGTAATAGTTCACAATGCTTAAAATAGTTAATGTACTGGAAAACAGAAACTTATACCCAATTGTGATGGACATGATATACATACAAAATAATTAGATACAGCTCTAAATTCCTGTTCTTACTGAAAATGCAGATATTCTAAGAACTTTAATGATTTTTTTTTTTTTTTCTTTTACACAGTCAGAATATTCCAGTTTACCAGCTAACAATAATTGTAATTAACTTACAAAAATGCAAAAATAATACAATAATAACAAAATGGCAATAAAATAATAAAAGGAACAAAATAATAACTATAAAATAACAAAAAAATTCAGAATTAAAGGCTATAATATTACATACAAACAGACAATTCCCAAATGCAGAACTTATTCCCATGTAGAAGTGCAGATCACATCCAGTACTTAATAGTGCTAAATATTCTATGCATTGGAGTTAAACACACAATTATCATTATAACATGTCAGATGGGAAAAAAAAATTAAAAGGCTACCCATAGTGCAAATATTATGCGAAGGTTGTTGAAAACGTATACATCTCATTGCAAATATTAAAAATTTGAGTTAATCTGTGCTGAAGAATTTGTCGTTTTAATAGTGTTTTAGTCCATTCACTCCAATATAAGTCTGATGGTCTTTGCAGATGAAATTCAGCGGTGAGAGGGCAAGAAAAAGCAAAATGGTCTGGAGACCAAATACTTCCACAGTGACATTTATCATCTTTCTTAAGATGAAATCGGAATAAAAACGATGGAAAGGGACCGTGCCCCGTGAGAAAAGTTGACTGCGCTGCAGATGAAACCAAAAATGTTTCCGAGACCTTTGGCAAAAATTTAAAAGTTCTTCTGCCCATTGTGGAGTGTTCCCACTTTTTTTGCCATTGCTGGAGTAAGTTCTCTTTTGTATATCTCTTAATATAAGAAAATGGTAAAGGCAATGAATATTGAGGAAGATTATTCCCTCTTACCGCTTCTTTTGCCAACTGGTCTGCCAACTCATTGCCATAAATCCCCCTATGAGCGGGAACCCAGCTCAATAAGGGTCTAGAAGAGGCAGGAAGGTTAAGAAGAAGGATTTTTATCTCTGCTACTATTGTATTTCTTGAATTTTCCCCCTTTATGACCTCCAGACTAGAAAGTGAATCACTGTAAATTTCCACTTGTGATGGAAATTGACTTGAAAGATGTACTGCTTTTTTTAATGAAAGTAGTTCAGCTTGAAAGATAGAGTTCGCTGGCCTCCGTCCGCGACGCCATGAATGCATTGGTTTGCCATTTTGAATTACACATAGTCCACATCCTGTTCCTTGTTCCGAATGAGATCCATCTGTGTAAATCTGGAATTGACTTTTTGACTCATTTGAGAAGGTTGTCCTTATTGCACACGAAATGTCATTTTGTGCTGGATGACACAGAAGTTCTGTGCTTCTAGTTTCATAACTAAAATGATCGTATGAAATATTCCACAGTTTACTCTCCAGACGAAGACGCAAAACTCGAGCCAGCACCACTTCCCTTTCTGCTGTTAAGTCCAACGGAGGAATGCCGGACAAGACCTGCAAAGCATCATTGGAAGTTGTTCTGTAACTTCGACTGATCATTAGAAGAAAAGATCTTTGAATAGAAATTAAGAGTCGTTTCTCATGTGTCTTAAGAGAGTAAGCCCATATTGCTGAACAATATAAGATTATTCTTTCTATTACAGTCAAGTACCATATTTTTAAAATCCTCGATGAGATTCCCCAATTCTTACTAGCTATTCGTTTCATGTAAATTGTCAGTGACATTACTTTTGTTCTGATTGCCTTCAAGTGAGTCGCCCAAGAAAGATTGGAGTCAATAATAAGACCTAGGTATCTCAAGCTTCCTACAAATTTAATAGATTTGCCTTGCAATTTTAAAGGTGGTTTGCGTTTGAGGGGTTTAGATGCCCCTATCAACATTGCTTGAGTTTTACTGGTAGAAATAACCACTTTGTGCCTTCGTGCTCAGTTTGCTATAATATCCAGATAAGCTTGAGCCGCAGAAGAAATACCTGATTTGCCTTTAACAATTAGCATAAAATCATCTGCAAAAGCTATGAGTTTACAGTCTGACTTTCCATCAAACTGTCGCAAAAGAGAGTCAGCTACTATCGTCTACAAAATAGGACCGAGACAAGATCCCTGAGGACACTCTTTTGTAATTCTTGATCATATTGTCCTGAATCTAAAGTCACTTGGATATGACGATCTTGCAGATAACTTCGAATGAGGTCAATGATATCTACTGGACACCCCATGGTGACCAGAGCGTCTATTATGTCCGGCCACCACAGGGAGTCAAAAGCTCCTTGTATATCGATGCTGATCAAAATCGAGTGCAAATGCTCGTTCCTATTCGATTGTAGTGACGAAATCAGGTCGTAGATTGCATGCTCTGTAGAGCGCCCTTTTCGAAATCCATATTGTGATGGATGTAGTATACTATTTTTCTGTAAATAATACTGCAGACGCCCTAAAATTACCCTCTCCAAGAGCTTACCTAAAGCTGGTATTAAACAAATTGGCCGGTAGGATTGCGGTCTAAGCGGATCTTCATGCTGTTTTAAGAAAAGTACGACTTCTGCTCTTTTCGATTCTTTCAGAATGTATCGGAGTCGCCAGCAGATTTGGACGTATGCGATGATCAATTCCGGTGCAATATTGAACAACAGTCGAACAACAACATTATCTAGGCTGTCTGGTCCGGGAGCCTTCTTTAAATTTAGGTGATTAATAATGCGTTTTAATTCCAAAAAATTTAGTAGAGATTCTGGGAAAGAGAAAGATGAAGCATGGTTATTAAATTTAAAACGTAACTCTCGCTGCGTTGAATCATCTTCTGGTAAATCTTCTTGGAAAAGCGATCTTAATACATGTGCTACCACTTGCTGTGAACTTGTAGCCGAAGGAAAAATTTGTATTGGAAGAGAACAAGGCTGGAAAACTTTATCGAAAGCAATTTGGAAAGCTGAGCCGTACTTTTGTTGGGTGTTGGTACAAAACGTTCTCCAAGATGATAATTTTGTTTCCCTAATTTTTTTTTTTTTTTTTTTTTTTTTTTTTGTACAAGGCCTGAGATTTCTTATACTCTTGAAATAATGAAGCACGATTTATAACTTCATAGGTGGCTTGTGCTCGTTTTCGCAATTTCCGTAACTTCCTTCGCTCAATTGTAAGTTCTTCAGTCCACCAGGAAGTTGCTGTACGCAGACAAAACCTTCTCATTTTTAAAAGCATTTTTACAAGCTTGTATGCAAAGTGCAGTCATTTTATTGTAAGTGTTATCCAGATCTGAAGTTGAGCTACAATCTTGAAAAGAACGAATTAATGATGAAACGTGAGGAGAAAAACAGCTACGAAATTTATCTTTTCTTCCAAAGAACGTTTTAAATCTTAATTTGCCTAGGGATCTTAGAGTTGGAGATAAACTGAAAGTAATAGCTCGGTGATCGCTCAATGTAATGCTATCACTTACTGTCCAATCTTCTATAAAAGGAGAAATGGAAGGAGAAGTAAGAGTCAAATCTGGCCAACCCTTGGCATGTAAAGTATCGAAGGTTGGAGGAGCATCTGATTTATTAAGAAGAATCAAATTTTGAGAATCTATAAAGTCCAAAAGCGGAAGGGATCTAGAATTTTCATAGGGATATCCCCAAAGGGTGCTAGCAGCATTAAAATCTCCACCTAATATAACATTTCCAATTGGGTTTTCCTTTAGATAATCTAATTCGTGTAATAATGCATCTATGTCCTTACTAGGCGGAAAATAAGCTGAAATAATTAGCAATTTTCCTTCAAGGGTATCAATCAGAATCGAAACGCTGTGCTCAGTTTCTTTCCACAAAAGTGGTGACAAAGGTCCATTGTACACGATTGCAGCCAGATGGTTTAAGGAAAGAAATGTTTTGTTAGAAGATAAAGAGCCAATTAGTAAATTTTTGGACATAATATACGGCTCCTGATAAAGACCCACTGTACACCCCAGTTCAAGCTGTATTTGATGAATGTTGCTCGTTGCAGCTATAGATCTCTGTAAATTACATTGTATAAATTTCAACGAAGTTCTACTTAAAGGTCCTAATATCTCTATTCCCGGTTCATTTGGCTGATTTGCTGCTTCGATTTCTGTCGACAGGTCGGGCATTTTGTTGAAAATGCCATGTGAGTGCAATCAAGTGTTGTTCCCTTATGCTCGTTTGAAATTAGACAATTTACACAAGATGGTTGTTCTTGGCAATCTGTTATTGGAGCGTCGTGAGATCCAGCACACTGGGCACACTTTGGTTTATTCTGGCACCCTCGGCTAATATGACCTATCTCCTGACAATTATAGCAACGTGTTATACGCACGTAACGCCAATAGGGATAGGACGTGAAGCCAAGAAAAATCCTACCTTGATGACCCAATCTATTAAAGTAATCACGATCCAGACTAATAATCCAATTTTTCCTGGAATCAGGTCTTAAAAGAGGGGTTCTTGGTTTAATTGAGTTTTCTCTAATGGCTGGGAGATGTGAATTCAATGCTGAAATTAAATCGTCCACAGTAAAGTCCGAAGGGACTCCAAATAATATAATCGAGTCACGGAATGGTTTTGGCTCTCGCAGTTTAACTGATCGCGATAGATCTTCTTCACTCGAAATTATCTCTTTAAGTTTTAGTAAATGTTTGCTTGTCTCACACCTAATCAGCAACTCGTTACTGCGAGTTGGACGGATTTGTTTAATTGGAATACCTAACTTAGAAGGTTTAATTGAAGAGGCCAATTTATCTTGTAGAATCTTTGGAGTAAGAGATTGGTCAGTTGGAGCTAGTAAGAGTACGTGATCAGTCAATTGTTGTGGACGAGAGGCTTTTTTCTTTTTACGTTGAACTAAGGTAAAAGAAGGATCTGAATCAATTTTAGAATGATCCTCCAAAGTCTGCAGGTCTGATGATGTAACTGGTGGGACTGTAGGCTCCAGAATCACAGCCACCTTTTGCAGAGAATCAATTTGTCCACGTTGATTTGCAATTAATTGCAATTGATCAGAAATTATATTTAAAGCAAGTTGAAAGGCGTCGAAAAGAGTTTTTTGGTCTCCCTTATTTAACCTATGTTTAGAGCTCTCTGCTCCAATAAGCTTGAACACATCTGAACTTTGGGCTAGGAAATTATGTGCGCGAGTAAGAGATGAATCACAAGGAGGGACACTTTGAGCTTCAGAAGTTACCGATGGAGGAGCTGAAGCCGAAATTTGAGCCATCAGTAACAGTAAAAATGCACACAAGTACAATGAACAATGTAAACATCAAGTATCTGAATACTTTAAGCACTATGCTTCTATTGAAAATAGCTTATCAGCATTAATACTTCCCTTACAGTAAATCGTTTACAGTCAATACAGAATCAATAAGCAGAATGAATTTAGCATAGTAATAATAAAACAGTATTCAATGGGAAAGTGATTGCTGTTATGCAGAATCGAACCAGTGGTATGAATTTTAAACAATTATTATCATTATTATTTTTTAAACTATTAAAAGAAATCAAAATTACAAAAAAGGTAATTAGAAATCAATAGTATTACAAAACCCCAGTTATGGGAGGGTTGAAAAACATAATTTAAAAGTAAATATTTACTAGGATAAAGACTGGGACTGTCTCATATAATTGCTATTAAGGGAACCAACTTATTTTATGGAATGAAAAACATTATAAAAGAAAAAAATTATTAGATACAAAATCTTATTCAGTTAAAAAAAAAAAAAAGAAATATACTCAATAAACAAACTGGGAGCCAAGTTAAATTATAATAATAATAAAAAAAAAGAATAATTAATCCACACCATTAACACTTAGAAGAAAAGAAATTTAAAAGTTATTTCCCAGGATAACCAATGCAATTAAATAATTGCTTTACTCACAGTAGAACCAAGTTGCGGAAGCACATTACGCTTTGATCATATCCAATTATAACGTGGTTGCTCCACAGGGCGGGTCTTCCTGTACATACAGTAGTTTGACGATAGAACAATTTCGGTTTTATTAAGCTGCCATTTTGAAACTCAGTGCTTACCGACACTCAAGATATTAAAATATCCACTGCTTGTTAAAAGCTAGATGCACAGCAGAAATTTTTCTTTCACAGGGAACTGGACACCTCATAAACATATCATAATAAAAATTTTCATTGATTCACCTTTTAATCACACTTAAAAAAGCCAAAAATACGGAGCTCAAACAAACGCTGCTTCACAATCAATGGACGAGTCCACTCTCATAGTGCAGATTACTATTGTGATATTGTCACTGGTCGAATTACACGCCTAACCAAACCCTCGTTGCAGATGAAACAATATTTGGGTGGTGTTTGCAAGGCCGAAACACGAACTTAAATTAAACGTTTGCAATGAGTGTTATGTTAAACGAATTCAATATTTCCGATCAACTCAAGGAATTTTGTAATTTAGAAAATTTGGGTATCGAGGCAGAAGTAGCTGACATAGAAACCACTGAGAAAGAAATAATGAGTGAATTTGAATCCGGAATTACATATCAAAATAAGCGACATAAAGTGAAATTGCCCTGGAAACCAAATATGAAGACATTATTACAAATAGCAACGAACAGATAGCAATGAAAAGATTTTTGAGATTGAAATCTTTTAAAAATGACCCTTCCTTATTTTGTGAATATAACACTGTTCTAAAGAATTATCTTTCGGAGAATATTATTGAACCCGCCCCAGTTGATGAAGTAAATTTACACCAAAATACGTTTTATCTACCTCAACGAGCTGTAATACGTATGGATAAGACTGCAAGCAAATTACGCATTGTGTTTGATGCTTCGGCGCATGCAAAAAGTCAATTATCTTTCAACGATTGCTTATACACGGGACTTAATTTTATGCCTAACCTATTTCTTCATTTGATTAGATTTAGAACGAATCCAATAGCATTTGTTGTAGATATAAAGATGGCCTTTTTCCAAATCGAAATAGATGAAAGTGAACAAAACTACACCAGATTCTTTTGGGAAGAAGATCCAGGAACTGATGATGAAAACAATAAATTAGAAGTTTTTTGGATGACAAGGGTGTTATTTGGGGAGAGATCTAGCTCATTCCTCCTCGCAGTCACAATCAAACATCACTTGAAAAGGGACGTAGATAAATTTCCTCTGACTTCTAAACATCTTAATGAATCATTGTATGTCAACGATTTTATTTGTGGGCAAGTCACTGTTCAACAGACTCTAAAGACTTGTAAAGAGAGTGTAGACATTCTAAAAGAGGCAAGCATGGACCTTCGAAAGTGGAAAACCAATTCTCCTGAGCTAAGTAAAGAATTAAAGAATTTAAACTTCGATGTAGATCAGAGTGAAGAGTCTCTAGATACAAAGTTGATAGCTTCAAAAGTATTGGGAATTGGTTGGGATGAACAAACTGATATGTTTTAACATTTCTTTCAAAACAAACTAACGCAAAAAGACACTTACTACAAGCGGTAGGTTGACTTTTCGATCCAATAGGTTTTATACGACCGTATACTATTAGAGCTAAGTACTTGATGCAAGAAATTTGGTATTTAGGATTAGACTGGGATGAAAAATTGGACAAACAGTTAGAAATTGCTTGGAATAAACAGTGCGATGAGATCCAAGATGTAAAGGAAATAATTATTCCCCGATATTATTTTAAAAATTCTTTGCCTAGTCATGAAATCACTATTTAATTACACTTGTTTTTCAGATGTATCTAAGAAAGCTTATGGTACTGTTGCATACTTACGCATAGAATTAAAGGGTGGAAATATAATTTCTAGGTTTGAAGCATCAAAGGGCAGGGTGGCTCCGTTAAAAACCCTTTCGATTTCTAGATTGGAACTCGTGCGTGCACTTTTCTCTTCAAGATTGGGCAATAAAATCGTAACTGCACTAAGTTTTCCAGTTACTCGATATTTTTGCACAGATTCCTCAATAGCTTATTACTGGATCAAAGGTGATCCAAATAGACATAAGGTGTTCATGAAGAATAGAATAAAAGAAATACAAAAATACAGCAACCCAAAGGAAT
This sequence comes from Stegodyphus dumicola, assembly GCF_044657685.1. Taxonomy (NCBI): domain Eukaryota; kingdom Metazoa; phylum Arthropoda; class Arachnida; order Araneae; family Eresidae; genus Stegodyphus; species Stegodyphus dumicola. The sequence continues at coordinate 101,393,637 of NC_140772.1, read as the reverse complement.
GGCATCATTGTATAGAAAAGAGTAATCCCACCGATTTGATTTCTAGGGGTTTATCCTTAAGTGAGCTCAAGAATAATCAGCTCTGGTGGACCCTGTTGGTTGACAATGAATAATACAGCATGGCCATCCTCCTTAGAATCAATGGAAGAAACCAAAGTCAATGTCGATAAGTTAGAGTTTAAGAAGTCAGTTGTAAATGCAACTGTTGAAAATAGCCAAACTGAAAACGATTTGATCACAAGATACTCTTCATTGAGTAAATTAATTAGGAAAACTGCTTTATGTTTGAGATTTATATATAACTGTAAAGTGAACCCAGATTTAAGAACAGACTTCATATGTGTTTCTGAATTAAGACATGCTACTGAAGTTTTAGTAAAACTGGTACAGTCAACTGAATTTTGAAGGGAAACAAAGTGCTTAAAAAACGGACAATCAATTCCAAAAAATAGTAAAATATCATCTCAGAACGTATTTCTTGACAAAAATAAGGTAGTGAGAGTAGGAGGAAGACTGGAGTATTCTAAGTTTTCTGAATTTCAGAAACATCAGATACTCTTACCAAAGGCTCATCATTTCACTAATTTAGTTATTGAATATTATCATAGACTACATTATCTTTAATAAGACAGATATATTAGATACCGTCTGGTCAAGAACGAGTTAGAAGAGTAATAAATAAGTGCATAACTTGCTTCAGAACGAAGAATCAAACGGTAAGCCAGATGATATGTAACCTACTTAGGGACAGAGTTGTGCCTTCTAGACCTTTCGAGAAGGTCGGATTAGATTTCGCAGGACCTATAATCAGAAAACCTAATTTGAAAAGATCAAAAGTGACTTTAAAGTCTTATATTGTATTATTTATTTGTTTTTGCACTAAAGCAGTGCACTTAGAAGTTGTTTCTGAGTTAACAACAGAAGCTTTTCTAGCCTGTTTATGACGATTTATTGCCAGAAGATCCAAACCAGCCATTATCTGGAGAAATAACGTCACGAATTTCAAAAGAGCGAGAAATATTCTTAATGCATATAATGATATTTGTGAATCTAACCCAATTCAAGGATTTAGTGCAGAAGAAGGCATCCAATGGAAATTTATCCCACCAGCTTCTCCTCACTTTGGCGGCCTGTGGAAAGCAAACGTAAGATCAGTGAAACGGATTTTGTTAAGGGTAGCAAAATCAGCTATCATGAATTTTGAAGAGTTAACTACTTTAGTTACTCAGATAGAAGCAGTTCTGAATTCCTGCCCATTATCACTGCTTTCTTCCAATCCGAATGACTTACAGCCTTTAACTCCAGGACATTTTTTGACAGGAAATGCTATGTTATCCTTTCCTGAACCACATACTGCTTCGGATTCTCTTTCTTTTCATTACAGGTGGGAACTAGTTCAGAGACTCCAAGCTAAATTTTGGAAGCGGTGGCAGTCCGAGTATCTAAATCAACTACAGAATCGTGCCAAATGGAGCAGTTCGCAGCCAAACATGAAGATTTGTCAACAGATACTGCTAAAGGACTCCAGTTCCAATCCTTTGCATTGGTCATTAGGTCGCATCCAGCAAGTGTATCCTGGTGCTGATGATCTGGTCAGAGTAGTTGAAGTCAAGACCTCTACAGGTGTTCTTCGACGAGCCACAACAAAGTTCCATTGTAAACTCCATGGGAGTTTAAGCGGGGAGAATGGTAAGACCCGCGTAATGCTAGAGGGCGCTGAGATCGTCATTGAATGTTCAGAGACTCGAAAGAAGGTGTGACGCAGTGATGATGTGAGATTCCGAGATTGAGATATTATTATACTCCATTAAATCAATTTATATTTATTGATTGGTGATTATTGATTTTTGATTTATTCAGATTTGATGTGATATTATGTTTTGCTGAACCACCACATATATTCGAAAAAATTGGATTACCACTGAATCTTAAAACCATTGATGCGCAAGTAGTGAGAATAAACTCAATTAAAGCTACTCCCAGAACTGATTTTTTTCAATTGCAATTTTGAGATTCCACCGCCTTTCCACACTGAACTAATAATAAAATATTAGAATAAAAAAATTTTCAAAAATTTGGGAAATGATGAAAATTACATTCTTTTTTTAACATGGAAGAATTAGCATTCTTCCTAAAAATCAGTTTCCTGGCTTGATTCCAACATTCTGCTCTTTTTTGGTTGGGGGGGATCAAGTATTTGCTCGCTTAGTAAAGTGATTTAGTTTTTAAATGAATAACAATCTCTATACCCACAACACTTCCAATAAGAGCTCTCCATTAACTCTAAAACAGCTACCAATTTATCTTCTGGAATCAATTGTTCATTTTCTCAGTAAAATGAGAGAATCATCCAACTCTAAACCCCATCAGTGCAATGAGCTGACTATAATTTGCAACATTTGCATTACCTTGCACCCCCTAGAATGCTACCTCACACACCCAAGAGGTGCAAGCACCCTTGTTGGAAACCCTTGATATAAAACATACTAAAATGTATTAAGAATTATTAGTTACTACGACGAACTCACTTCTACACTTCATATGCTGAAAATTCAGTATACAATTATTAAGTAGGAGAAACATATGATCCCTAGACAAATTTTTAAATTATCATATATTTTTAAAAATGAAACAAAACATAAAAACATTTAAATAAATAATATATTAGTTAATTTTTTAATCCTTATATTCTGCAGAAAGAACAGTAAATACAGCATATATAATAAAGACCAAACTGAAAAGAAGAAAGCTGAAATATTGCAAAACTACTCACCAGCTACATTATCCTTTTTACTCCTGACTTTAATCTGAGCTTTGGTAACATTTTGAAGCACAATATGGTTAAAATCTCCAGTAGTGAATTTCGCCTCAGCCAATGAGAAAGCAGCCTCTTTCATTACATCACCCATAGTTTGCTTGGTCTAAAATAAATCAAATTAAATCTAAGAATTTACATAGCATACTTAAAATTGCCATATCATTTAACTATTCTATTTGTAACAAAAGTTCTGTAACCAGCCACAGACAAGTTGCTAATCCCAAATGAGAGTTTTAAGAGGTTACACTAGCAGATTTTCCCTGAATGTATGAAAATTCTTGATTTGAACAATTGCATAGTTAGAAAATTATACTGTCCAACTGAACTCCAACCAATTTTGTTTTTCACCAGCTTATACTTCACAGCTCAATCTTATTTACCATATCTGGTACTCTCAATTTGGACAGCTATAGCTCCCCAGCCTTTTCCCTGTTGTTCAATATAAAATTGTGATTATGTATTCTCAGATTGCCAACAGATGGAAGTAGTGTTTACAGGGATGCCACTCAAACAGGAGAATGAACTTCCCTGACTAATTCTAAGTGTTTTAAGAAAATTCCAGTCTATCCGCATAGTGCACGTTAGTTGTGCTAAAGGTAAATTCATTATGGTGCCACTTGATAACACAAAAATTTGCTAATTGCATATGACTTATATACATATATATAAAGTATATTACCCAAACAATTACTATTATGACTACAACAGGAGTTATTTTCCATTTTCCTCAATAACTTTCATTTACAAAAGCAATTAAATAAGTACAATGCATTCCATCTAAAACAAAATCAGAAATGAAAATCGTTGATTTTTCAATCCAATGTATGAACTTTTAAACAAAGATTTTCTCCACCATTAATTGTGATAAAATTATGTCACGAATTATATTAAAAAGTATTATACATAAATTCTGGAATGGAAGTTACTGTTCACAAAATGGCAGTGCAGGGCTCATTTATATCTACCTTATTAAATAATATATAATTGGCAAACAATCACCTCAGTGATATTTCAACATTTGCTAAATTCTGAAAGGTTAAAAAAGCATTTTTTCCCTGATACAAAACTGTTAATATAAGCATACATAATATATGTTAAATGTAAATTTTTATTAGAATTAAAAATAAGAAATTTAATATATTTCAAAAGTTCTTTAAAATCTGAGTTATTAATCAAGTCCTTATAAAAGTGATCAAGTCGCATTGCAGCATAATTAACAAAAGTCTCTTTCCAAACACTCTTACTTCTGAATAATAATTCTTTAAACTGCACTTTTGATTTATCTGCAACTGTGGAATTTATCCATTCACTTTCATGCAGTATATGCAGTAACCTCTCCATCCTCTTCTCACATAAAAATTCATTAGACGTAATGAGCTTAGGATCTAACGAAGAAATGTATTTAACTAAGCTATATTTCAATGGGCTTCTTTAAAATATTTTTGACACCAGCTTAACCAAAAATGTTCTGCACCGAGTTCTGAATTTTCTTTTGTTAAGATCAGATACTCCATTTTTAGCTAAACTTGCACCAGCAGCAATACCCACATCTATATCTGCAAAATTACAATAAATGTTTTGATCCAGAATATCTATTTTTATCAGTTTTTCAGGAGTTATTGCCTCTTGCAGTATATCTCATTTGACAAATTTGGAGAGAAGATGACTTAGCATACTATGGAAACTTGTATACAGAAAAGGGGCACAAAGGATCATCTGTCTGAATGGATGTAGAACTCCTGCAACAGAAATAAAAAAAGAGATTTTTGCCAAAAGTATCTTATCTTTAACAGCTTCTCTCAGTCTTGAGCATCTTTTTGAAGTATTGAGCTAAACCAAATGACACTAAATACAGTCAAAAGTCATTAATTCGGACACCCATAATCCGGACCTCAAAGCTACAAACTTTCTGCGCATGCATCCCGTTGACCTTTACGGCTGTGAATATGCGTGTGCGCATGTGCATAATACGTTAACGCATGCGCATTTAATGTATAACGGACGATATAAGCTAAGCTAAAATTACTTAATTCAGTTAATGTTGCAGATTGCGTTGTTCCTTAATTTTCGAATTGGATCTGGCTTATTATTTTTTGCAGACTGTTAGAGCAATTTTATAAAAGTAAGCTTGAACTTTCGATTATGTCAAATAGAATTTCCGATATATATTTGTTAATATGTAAAGGATCTGCAAAGCGATATATTTACTAAAATGTAAAGGATCTGCAAAGCGAAAGTATGTTTCGAAGTCCATTAAACAAAAAGTGGAATTGCGGCAAAAAATGGATAAAGGCATATCCTTCGTTTTTCTAACCATTCCGAAATCTGTTTATCAATTTCACCCTGCTCTGCGGCAGGGGGGGGAAGGAAACGCCGCGGCGTGCAATGAATTGGAAGTTGATCTGTCAGCACTATCCTTATCTTCAGGGCAGATGTTTTTATTTTATTTGCCTTATAATTCCTTACTAAATGTAGTATTTCATCTCGATGTACTCCATCTTTGATATGATTTAAATCAAATTCCTCCTCATTATAATTCGCTTCTGATAGTGAAGAAAGTGACACAGAGGTTATTGAAAACGAAAAAATTTTGATTGACAAAATAGTCGGTATTCTCAACACAGCAATTATAGGACTTGAACAGCAGAACTTCGTAACTGAACAAGAAATTATGTCTGTTTATAGAATGAAAGAGGAAGTATTATCACATAAAAAATGAAGCAACTTAAACAACTTACATTGAAAGAAATGTTTAATAAAGTAAACAAATAAATATTAAGCTTTTTTTTTTTTGGTAAATTTTGATACTTTTTAGATCATAATTGTTCTTTATTTCATAAATTATGGTTTCATGTTTTTAATTTTATAATTTCTGCATGCCATCTTACCAGATTTAAACTGATGATCTCTAATCCGGAAAAATCGATAATCCGGAATCGCCGAAGTCCTGAGGTGTCCGGATTAACGACTTTTGACTGTATGACATTTTTGTACGTCGCAGGGTCATAGCTTTACCTTTATTGCTGTTATCAAACATTTTCTGGAACAGAATAACAGCGTCATTAAATAAATTATACAAAACATGTGAAGAAACAAATTTCATAGCCCACAGTAATTCTGCAGCTAAAATTTTGTCCTTAGTTATGAAGGAGTTAAGTTTGATGATTCAGCAACTAGTGCTGAAGACTGCTGTGTTTCAGAACTTTTTTATCTATGGAGAAATAGTTTTTTTAAGTTTTCCAAGTTCCAAGTTTTCTTCATAGAAATGATTTTCTTATGTTTTACACTGTTTATGTGGCTTGTGATTGCTTTCCTTCCCATGTTACTAAGCATGATATTTTTTTGGCAAAACATGTATCTTGCCATGTTAGGAGCTCCTTCGATAGGTTGCAACCATGGACTCCACTGAGAATTGAGATTAGAATCTGCCCAAGCTGGATTAAAAAATGCATTTTGTTCAGACATTTTGCAGCTAAAGGAAAGGAAGAAATCTAATATTTTTAAATACATTGAAGTATTTTATACTTATTTAGCAACATACATAACTTACAAATATGTGCACTAAATTTCGTAATGGTATGTTATCATACTGCCAGAATTAGTTTCACAAGTATGCCATAGAAAATTGTCCGAAATTTGAAAGTATCAACTAATAAGAAATAAATTTAGAAGGAAGAAGCAACATTAAATGACATGAATAACATTTAAATAAATTAATTGAAGATTAAAAAGTGAATTACAATAATTAACGGTAATTTGCCGAATATAGTTACATTGAATGGTTAGCCAAGATAACTTGATATTATTTTGTTTAATTTACTGCAAAATAACAAGGCATTTATAAAAAAGAAAAATGTTTAAAAGATTTTGTTTTGTACGAGCATGGGGGAAAAGCACAGCAAACTTGGAAATTTCCAACAAGAGCAGGATTGATTACTTATTTTTACTACATGAAGTGTATAAAAAAAAAGAGGGGACAAACTTTTTAATATGTAATGTTTGTTTCTGAATTTGGTCACAAGTTTTATCCGTTTATTTCTCAAAAGTAAGCTTTTAATGTGAATTATTTAAAAATCAAAACAACGGAAAACTGAATTCAGAACTAAAAAAGAGGGGGAAGAATATTTTGCCATTTACAAAACAAAGTCCATTTTTTTAATGAAATTTATAAGCTATCAGATTTTTTTTTGCGTAATTTCGAAATCCGATAATCATATTATATACAGTCAAAAGTCGTTAATCCGGACTCGTCGGGACTTCGGCGATTCCGGATTATAGATCATCAGTTTAAATCTCGTAAGATGGCATGCAGAAATTGTAAAATTAAAAATATGAAACCGTAATTTATGAAATAAAGAACAATTATGATCTAAAGGGTATCAAAATTTACAAAAAAAAAAAAAAAGCTTAATATTTATTTGTTTACTTTATTAAAAATTTTTTTCAATGTAAGTTGTTTCGTTTTATGTGATAATACTTTCTCTTTAATTCTATAAACAGACATAATTTCTTGTTCAGTTACAAAGTTCCGCTGTTCAAGTCCCGTTAATTGCTGTGCCGAGAATACCGACTAACTCATCAATCGAAATTTTTTCATTTTCACTAACCTCTTTGTCACATTCTTCATGTCTTTATCCATTTTTTGCAGCAATTCCACTTTTTGTTTGATGAACATCAAAACATACTTTCATTTTGTACGATCCTTTGGGAGCTCCAGAATCGGAAATTCTATTTGACATAATCGAAAGTTCAAGTTTACTTTTATAGTATTGCTCTTACAGTCTGCAAAAAATAATAAGCCGGATCCAATTCGAAAATTAAGGAACAACGCAATCATCAACATTAACTGAAATCGATAATTAGATAATTTTAGCTTATACGGTCCGTTATACATAAAACGCGCATGTGAAAACGTATTCTGCACTTGCGCACACTCATATGCGCAGTCGTAAAAGGTCTTACGCGCACGTGTGAACGCCTATGCGCATGTGTCAACGCGCCGCATGCGCAGAAAGTTTTTAGCTTTGAGGTCAGGATTATAGATCATTCCGAATTATGGGTGTCCGAATTAACGACTTTTGACTGTACACGCCGCCAACGATGTTGAAAAGCTTAACAGTTCAATTTGATTTGTTTAATACTGCACAAAATACGATTCAAAAAGCAACAATAAACTTCTTTTACTTTAAAAATGCACTGCATGAATTCTTATTGTTTCAACAAGCAAATATGATAGACTGTTAAGTAAACATACATTAAAAAAAGTTAAGATATAGAAGATTACAAAATTTAACTTACAAGACTTTTTAACTGAAAATAGAAAAACGAGCTCTTTTAATCATGAGGCAGAACTTCAACTCTTTCTTCCGTTCCACACATGCATGCAATTCTTTGTACGAGCCCCTGAATTCAAGAGGTTACTAGAAACACAGATACTGGAATTTTTTTTTCCTTTCCGAAAGACAATATGATTGGCGCTACGCCAGCTGCCCGAATGATGATACATAATTTTCTAAGAACGTGATCGCTTTCAACATTGGCACGAAAATTGCTATTTGGGGGATCGCCAATATGAAATTCCCTGATTTTCACTACAATAGTTAAATTCCCTGACTTTTTCTGGTTTTCCAGGCAGCGTGGCAATGCTGTGTTTATTTGTAAAAAGAAACTGGATGTCATAATTGTGTATATGTAGCAGTTCGTGTTGGAAGCTCATCAATAAATGTTATGTGGAACAACGCTCTCTGTTTATTACTTTAAATTCGATCCAGTCTGATTTATTATAGAGATTTAAACATACAGTCAAAATACAGTCATTCGGACACCCATAATCTGGAATGATCTATAATCCGGACCTCAAAGCTAAAAACTTTCTGCGCATGCGTCAATACCTTTACGGCTGTGAATATGCGTGCGCATAATATGTTTACGCATGCGCGTTTAATGTATAACGGACGATATAAGCTAAGCTAAAATTATCTAATTCAGTTAATGTTGCAGATTGTGTTGTTCCTTAATCTTCGAATTGGATCGGCTTATTATTTTTTGCAGACTGTTAGAGCAATTTTATAAAAGTAAGCTTGAACTTTCGATTATGTCAAATAGAATTTCCGATATATATATTTATTAATATGTAAAGGATCTACAAAGCGAAAGTGTGTTTCCATTAAACAAAAAGTTGAATTGCTGCTTGAATCTTCAGCGCATATGTTTTTATATTATTTGGCTTATAATTCCTTACTGAATGTAGTATTTCATCTCGATGTACTCCGTCTTTGATATGATTTAAATCAAATTCCTCCTCATTATAATTCGCTTCCGATAGTGAAGTGACACAGAGGTTATTGAAAACGAAAAAATTTCGATTGACAAAATAGTCGGTATTGTCGACACAGCAATTAACGGACTTGAACAGCGGAACTTTGTAACTGAACAAGAAATTATGTCTGTTTATAGAATTAAAGAGAAAGTATTATCACATAAAACGAAGCAACTTACATTGAAAAAAATTTTTAATAAAGTAAACAAATAAATATTAAGCTTTTTTTTTTTTTGTAAATTTTGATACCCTTTAGATAATAATTGTTCTTTATTTCATAAATTACGGTTTCATATTTTTAATTTTATAATTTCTGCATGACATCTTACCAGATTTAAAATGATGATCTATAATTCGAAAAAATCGATAATCCGAATCGCTGAAGTCCCTACGAGTCCGATTAATGACTTTTGACTGTATTTGTTTATGGGACTATTACGAACCAGAATAATCGACACACTGAACATTTCAAAAATGAAAGGCATTCTTGAAAATTTGAAAAAGAAACCATCGGTTGTAAGACAATTAACTACAGAACTGCTAATAAAAGTTGAACAAATTTAGCAAATAATATTCCGCTAAATGAAAAAATTGAAATAATCGAGGATTTGTATGAACATTTAATCGAGAAAATTAACAATGAAAAGCTGAACAGAAATCGAAACGCAAGTAAATTCAGAGGAGATTCAATTTTCAGGCATAAATGGCAGATAATAGCTGTTCACTTTATATGTCCAGTTCAGGTGTGACTGTAAATCGAAGACTACACAAAAATGGATAGATACTGTGAAGAAAGATTTTGTTAATTAAAAGCACAGGCTTAAGCAACTATACTGAGCATGCGATCATGTAGGATAAATTGTGAAAGAATAGCATAAAGTCAAGCCCGTGCCAAGCCTAATTGGCACCGGCGTGAAATTTTCTAGCGAACACCTTTATGTAGTGACAATACTAAAGGGACATTAGTATCATTAGTATTAGGGCACGTGGTTATAACTGGATTTTTAATCAGAGTTGCACTGGCCGCCTATCCAGTTATAACCACGTGCAGTGCTGATAAGGACCACGTGTTTCTGAGACTCCTTCTCCTTTATTTTCTTCTTTCTAGTATTTCTTTCTCCTGATGAGGAGGGACCTTTAGCTGCCCTCGAAATCGATTGAGTGTTTCATTATACTTATGCTAAATACAAGGTTGTTTTTACGATTTTGATTGTCACATTAGCGTGTTTCTCTTCTAGTCTATATTCCCTTCTAGTTCTGATTTGAGTGAAAATGACAATGATGACATTAAAAATGAAGACAAATCAATTTCAGACTGATAACGACGAACTAAACGCTGCAAATAAGAAGGTGGAACAAAGAAAATCTTCAAGAGAAAAGAAACAGCCAGTTAGGTATCCTGATCCTGAGATGTACCAAGTAATGTTTGCACAACAAGACACTCTGACATTTGAAGATATTGTAAATCTACCACAAGTAGAACAAGAACCATGGAAAAGAGCTATGGACGAGAAATGAAATCTATGGAAGATAACGACATCTGGGATTTACAAAGTTTACCCCCTGATAAAAGAGCCATTTCCTGCAAATGGGTTCTAAGTAAAAAACGAGATGGAACTTACAAAGCCAGGCTTGTTGCTCGTGGCTTTATGCAAAAGGAAGGCGTAGATTATACAGAAACGTTTTCTCCAGTGATTATTATGTGCTCTTTACGTTTAATCCTGGTAATTATCAATAATGAAGGTTTGCAAACTTTTACTTTAGATGTCAAGACAGCTTTCTTGAACGGTAAGTTAGATGAAATCATCTACATGGACCAGCCAAAAGGATATGATGATATGAGTGGTAAGAAATGTAAACTTAAAAAGAGTTTATATGGTCTTAAACAGTCTCCTAAAAAATGGTATCAGAAATTTCTTAATTTTGTTATTAAATTAGATTTTAAGCAATTGGACTCTGAACCATGTATTTTTATCAGAAATTTAAATTGTAAAAAAGTAATTATGGCTCTTTATGTAGATGACTTATTAATTGCAGGTTCGGATGTAAAAGAAACAAATATTATAATATCATTGTTATCTAGTGAATTTCCAATGTCAAAATCTGAAAGAGTCTCAGAATTTTTAGGCATTAGACTGAAATTTGAGTCTGGTTGTTTATATTTAGATCAGAAACCATATATTGAAAAATTACTTGATAAATTTAAAATGTCTGATTGTAAAACAGCCCAAACTCCCATTGAACCAAAATCTACAGCAGCTGATTTTCAGAAAAGAAATGCATTTCATGGCCCATACAAAGAATTAATTGGATCTTTACTTTACTTAGCATATATCACAAGGCCAGATATTGTTTTTGCAGTAAATTGCTTAAGCGACTGCAGGAGCATCCTACTGATGTTGCCTGGTGTGCTCTAAAAAGAATTCTTAGATACTTGAAAAACACCTTAAATTTAAAATTGATATACAAAAAGGGTGATTTGGAAAGGGCAAACTTGTGTTTGTATGTAGATGCAGATTGGGGGGGGGAGATACTCAAGATAGGAAATCAATTACTGGTTACTTTATAATGTTTTTAAACTGTCCTATTATGTGGTGCTGTAACAAGCAAAAGTGTATTGCACTTTCATCAACAGAAGTTGAAATAATTGTTTTATGTAAAGGTATTCAAGATATTTTATGGATAAAAAAATGTAGTAAATGAAATTTCCAGTGTTAAAAATGTTTATATTTTTGAGGATAACCAGTCATGTATCAAAAGTATTGTTAATGAAAACTTTTCAGGTAGGTTGAAACATATAGATATAAAATTAAAATTTACTCGTAAGACTGTTAAGGAAAATATTAGAATTGAATATGTGCAATCAGGTTTGCAAATTGCAGATATGTTAACTAAGGCTTTGTCCAAAACAAAATTCTATGAACTGTTATCATTGAGCTGTTTAAAAATTGTGTAATTCTTTTATGTTTTGTATAATGTGCGATTAAGGGGGAGTGTTGAGATATTTGTAATCGCATTCTTACTGGTTAAAAGGAAGTATAGCTTTCTGTCACGTCCGATACATTCATTAGCTTTCAGCCAGGTCCGAGTTATTCTGAAACTTAAATCTCATTCTGTATGTTACTTTTGATTGGTTATTTATTGTGTCTTGTTTATGATTTGTTAAACCATGAACTGTTATAAAGTTATATATATAAACTCTGTAACCGCTTATCCTTGCTTCTACTTATCTCTGCTTGTATTATTCTGCTTGTACTTACTTATCTGTGCTTGTGCTCAACTCTGCGTGTATCTCTGCATGTAACTCTGTGTATCTCTGCATATCTCAGTAACAAATATTTGTTTTGCGAACCACGGCATTTTCTATGTTTAACAGTTCCGCTGTTCAAGTCCTATAATTGCTGTGTCGAGAATACCGACTATTTTGTCAATCGAAATTTTTTTGTTTTCAATAACCTCTGTGTCACTTTCTTCACTATCAGAAGCGAATTATAATGAGGAGGAATTTGATTTAAATCATATCAAAGACGGAGTACATCAAGATGAAATACATTTAGTAAGGAATTATAAGCCAAATAAAATAAAAACATCTGCTCTGAAGATAATGATAGTACTGACAGATCAACTTCCAATTCATTGCGCGCTGCAGCGTAATGCGTCAACGAGATGCATTTCTGCGCATGCCTCAAAGCGACGCATGCGCAGAAAGTTTGTAGCTTTGAAGTCCGGATTATGGGTGTCCGAATTAACAACTTTTGACTGTATTTTGTGTCTACCGCTGCAATCGTAGTAATTTGTGCAACATTTTTTTGTGCTTTTGCTTGGTAATTGCTTGTTTTTATTGTTATTCTACATTAAAAAATAGGAAAGTGCACTTACATATTATTATGTTAAACTTAGGCTAGTTTTTTCAATTCAGAAAAGCCACAATTTGAGCATAATTATACGAAAAATATTTTTTTTACATGAACCGTTTGTTTATTAAACTAAACATTATTATCTTTTGAGAAGAAAGGATTGACGTATTTATGGGGTACCACTGAATTTAAGATATACCTATTTGAAATTTGAAGTGGAGTAAAAATATACAAGGTATTCTGAGATAAAAAATGTTCCATTTTCCGATTTTTAGCTATACGGAAAACCGAAGGAAAATGCATACTTTAAATTTGATTTATTTACTTTAATAAACAAAAGAGTACCAGCACCTCCTTGAATTATTTGGTATTGATCTAAAAGTTCATATATTTTCCAAGCAATGGTTCAAGGTATACTCACTTTTTGAGAAGTTCTGTTTTCATTTTCCCCCCAGATGTCGGAAGAAAAAAAGAAAAAACTGTCTGTGTCAGAATGTAATGAAGGAAAAAAAAGCGAGAGGAAGACTTAACAAACCAGAACTTTAAAATTACTCAGTTTTTTTTTTTTTTTTTCAAAACGCATAGAATACCCAAGCTGACGCTACTAGTACTAGTTGTCCATCAGCATCTCGGCTACCAGTGCAATTACCAAAAGAACCTAATATAGTACAAAGTTTGAAATCCGGACTTTTATTATCTGGAATGATCTAAAATCCGGACCTCAAAGCCACAAACATTTTTTTTTTATATGCTTCACGCATGCGCATTTGATTTTTCCTTCCATAATAGAATTCAAATTAAAAATTAAATTATAATACATTAAAAATTAAAAAATTACATTGCAAAAATTTCAGCAGAATTTTACAACTTACTTCATGAAGTTTACACTAGTCAGAAGGTTGATTGGTGTAAAATTTTCTATTGAGCTACCTGTGCTTGTGAAGAAAGTGTTAAGAGATGAAAGATGATGTATGGCAAGCAAGGCCAAAAATATCAAAAGGCAAAGAAAGAGCAATGGGGTAGAAAAGAAATCTTCAAGCAATATGCAAAGAAATATCTCAAGCTACAACAATTTCACTAGCATCAGCATATAACGTTTTGCAAAAAGTATCGTAAAAGAAGAAAGTTGATGACTGATGAGTTCTTCACTGTTTAATGTGACTTTACTGAAACAAAGGTTTGATGATAAAGTGAAATATTTCTGTCTTGAACAATCTGAAGAAACATGGATTAGTGATTTAAGCCACAGCTAAAATTGCAGACAATCTAATGATTCTCTCCATTACTAAAAAATATTTTAACATGCACTATTGCAGATGTAGCAAACGATGATTTCTATATGGGGTGTACCATGGAACCATTATCAAAAAGAAAGTTCCAATTATTTACACGAGTCAACCAGACCTCAAATCCCTCTCCCTCATATCTCCCTGAAAAACCCCAAGTGTGGAGAGAGTTTTTCTTTCCTGAAAGAGGTTTATTCGGTGATCTCACAAGCCATTGAACAACTGAAAAATAGCAGTACCATGCAAGTAACAACAAATCTTTCAAGAGATTGGATTGTGAATATTGAGAAGGAGAGGAACTACTGCAGGAGGAGATAAAAGAAATAAAATAAAACTTGAGGGGCTGGAAAATTGAAGACCATTACCTTTTAAATTACCTTTATATTTACCTTTTAGCATACTCCAGTGGTCATTGTCTACTCTAAAAATAACATCTCTATTATAATAATTTGCAGAATTTTTTGCAATTTTGTTTGTTACCCTGATGATAAACAGTCTAAAACCAATTAAATCATTGCACACATAGTGTAATTAAAGAAATTAAATTACTAATTGATAAAAATAGGTGTGTCATTGCATAATTCCCATTTCAAAATGAAACTAACTGTATTTAAAAAATAAAACTGTTTGTTGCAGCTAAGTCACATTTAAGTTGCCAAAAAGCTTCATGCGGCTCACAAACCATAGTTTGATCTTGCCTGTAACAGAAGAAAGCACTGTGATAAATCAGTTATCCTAACTTCATATTTACAAAAGAATGTTACTGGAAGTAAGTCATTCATGACTCCTGCAATTATGCATGAGCTTATCTACCTGTTTTTTGATGTAATAGAACTTAAAAAGTCACTGTTTACAGAATATCCACGAATATTCATGACCTATTGAAGCCAATTTGGTTTTCATGATTTTCTTGGCAGTTGCAACTGAGTGGCTGAAATAAAGGTGTAATGGCAGTACTAAAATGTCTCATAAAATTTTACTTTTGGCATTACAGTAATCACAGATAAGAACTTTCTTTGCCCAATATAGTAAACGAAGACTTTACATCGCAAGCAAACCACTTCCACTTTTATTGATAAACTGTACTGGTCCATTTAAGAATGTAAAAGAATTAAAATGCCAAGCAGAACAGATTGATAGGGGAATTTTAAGAAGGAAATTTTAGCTACTAGATGGTTTGTTCCCAGTTTTAAATATATTTCTGCTGTTTGATGAAATTTTGAGGCTAGTGTTTGCATTTCAAAGTGCTAAAATAAATTAGAATAGAGTGAAACTTGTATGAAGACTATATGAAAAAAATCAAGAGTATCTGTTTCTTTTTAGATCTTGCTTTAATGTGTGATGGTCTTCAAAAATTAACAGAAGTTAGTACAGTGTTGCATAGGGCTATATATTTATTCTGCTCACAGAAAAAAAATCAAATTTAAAACTGTTTAAAAAAATATGGAGCATTTTTATCTGGTAGTCTCAGAAACAAGACCGTTTGCATTTAAAAGAAATTTCAATGGAAAATGGCACAGAGAAATCATAATAATCCAATAAAATTTTACAGCAGTTTGAAAACTCAAATGCAGAGCCAATTTTTAGCACAAAATTCTCAAATAGGTTGAAGTGCACAAGTGTAAAATTTGGCTAAGTTATTCTACTTTAACTTTTGTTGAAACAGAAAGAAAAATCAACTAGCATGAAAGACCAGAATTACCCAACAGATAAATTCTAAGGGATTTTGAACATCTTTCAGAAAAGAGGATTCCATCAAATCTATGTCTCTTTTGAAAACAATCAAGATCATCCCAATTTGGTGAATATGAATAGAACTTCTTACAGATTAATTTAATACTGACTTTAACAACAGTTCATTACATTTAAGCACTCATTGTTTATACACCTAGTATCCTTTTTAAACTTTCAAAGCATGCAAATTCACGGTTTCTAAAAGAGCAAAAAAGCAAGTAGTGAAATCAGGCATAACACAATCAGCAAACACTCCTTATGCCAAACTGGAAATTATTGTGAACTATAATATGAGCGTTATTGCATGCTCTTGGTAAAAAATGGTAATTCTTCAACTACCTTTATTTTTTTCTCATTTGGAATCTAAAATAATGAATCTCTTCATTTAAGCTGAGAAATAAGTAGAAGAATCTGTTTCAAAATCACATATTCAGTATGAATCTATTATATATTTGAAATTTATTTACACGTTAACATATATTAAATATGGTAACATCCATTTTATTTATACAAATTAATTCTAAAACCTAATTATAATTTACATACATTATTTTGAAAATGGCTATTGTAACTAAAGTTATTCATTTAACTCATGTTTATAAAGTTACTAAATAAATTCCTGTTGTCATAAAGAAGAATATTTTTCTTAAAAGAGCTTATTGCAATTGAGAATAATTATTTACCATTATCCAATTAAAAAAAATATCCTTTGTAACTATTTCCTTCTTTCCATGGACAGCAGCAGGAGAAAAGCATTAATTAAAATCACATCCCTCACTGCTTTTTTCTGCTTCACTTTTGGCATCCAAATCATCAGAGCTGTAGCTGGGGTTTTCAACACCCTGGCACAACTATAGATCTTGCACTCTCCTCTTGTTTGCTACGAGTGGAAAAGATTTCATTTAAAAAAATCGTAACATCAGCTAGGCACCCACTGGAAGCTGCGCCTGGGGACATATGTCCTCCCTTACCCCCCCTCTAGCTACGCCCTTGCAAATCATTCATAGATAAGCATTTTCTTGACACTAATTTTGACAATTTCTGCAAAATGATTAATTTGATGACTTTTGTCCAAATATAAGTTACAATTTGGAGTTTACGTGAAACCTGTTTTAGTTAATTCTGAAAACCAGTTAAACATGTGTTTTAACAGATTTTGAAACACATATTTACACTATGTAAAAACATAACATTACTTCATAACAATACGTTTCATTAAAAAAAATATAGATAAGAATTATAAACCAACTACCTCTACAATCTTTTTAAGTATCTGCCGAAATCTTAGTTGCAATGCATCAGCTTTTCTTTTCAGAAGTCCATGTCCTTTCTGTGCAGCTTTCAACCGA
Source organism: Stegodyphus dumicola (assembly GCF_044657685.1). NCBI lineage: Eukaryota > Metazoa > Arthropoda > Arachnida > Araneae > Eresidae > Stegodyphus > Stegodyphus dumicola. Next base: position 101,376,274 of record NC_140772.1, on the reverse strand, counting down.
CCTTTCATGACAGTCATTGCCCTTAAAAGTAATATATAATAAAAGTTTACATGGTTATAATCTGTTGTATCATAATAAATATATAATAATAAATATATAATAAGTTTGAGAATATTTAATATTTAAAGAGTATCTTATGATGTTCACATTGATTCTTCTCTTCCGGGGGACCTACCCTGAAATTGGCTCTCTTTCCAGAACGGTGCGAAACAAAGTGTGTGAGGAATGAGATCTTCCCAGTCTTGAAAAAAAAAAAAACCTCTTTCCTAAGTGACCTCGGTAAGGTGCTGCTAGCTCTTTAACCCTCCTGGTTAAATGAGAATTTGGCTATTTTCCCCAACTCAGATTGCCGATATTATTTGGCGAGAGTTTAGAGTTCCTTTTTTTCCGTTCCTTATTTTCCGGGTGACATTTTTTCGTTCCTTAATTTCCGGCGACATTCTGTCCGTTTCCCTTTTTTCCAGGTGACAACTTTTTCCGCACACCACGCATATGCCATTAACTTTCATAGCATTATATATATTTTGCCTTGAAACAATATAAGAGGTAAAATTTTAGTTTTAAATGTCACTTCAGGTTCTCTGACTATTTCCGAGATACGAGCGATATACATATAGTAATGGTATCAATTAGAGACTACGATCTTAGAATCGCTTCCTCACATGTATGCAATTTGCTTTCAATTTTAATATCTTTTATAGTCTGACTCAAGCGGTAAATAATATTTTGAATATTTAGTAAGAAACATGCGTTATTCTACCCACAGTTTAACATTTCATTACTCTGCATTGTTGTTTCGTTGTTTCATTATGTTTGCCTATCATTTGCTCGTTTCGTATTGTTGGAATTGAGTATTACACTCATATTCCAAATATATTTTATACACGTCAATAGTTATACTAGTATTTCCTTCCTTGCTTGGAATGATAAATTAATTATCTGAATGAAAAACTTTAGTTGGCATCACGGTGTATTGATTTCGTCTGCTTGTAATATTTACAGTGAATCTTGTCAAGCGTGTGTTTTCGACGAAAGATTGACCTTAGGTATTTAATTTAATATGGCATTTGGAAATATTAATTTTGGACACTATGCGCGATGGCTAACTGATCAAGAAATTGAGAAGTTGACTAAAGAAAAAGTATCTGTGTGTGATTTTAAACAAAATAAACTAGAAGCTGATTCCAAAAAGAACTGGGATCTTTTCTATAAAAGAAACAAAACAAATTTTTTCAAAGATCGGCATTGGACTGTCAGAGAGTTCGAAGAGTTGGCGAATACTACCGTTGTGAATATTGCAAAGGTATTAATTTTCTGAGTGCTTCTAGAATCTTACTCCCTTTGTTTAACCAACTTTTATGTTTATAATTTTTGAGTTTAGTCTAACATTAATAAATAGTTTAAAATTATTTAGTATTACCTATAATAAGTTCTCATCGAATCGAATCAATATTATTTTGAGAAATACTAATTACTATCTTTTTAATTTGTGTTGCCTTTTTTCCTAATTTTAAAAAGTGGCTTTAGTAGTTCAGTCAATGGTAGACATTAGAGTGGTCAGTCGACAGAGCCTGTAATTTACTTTATTACGAAACAAAAATGTTTCTACATATTTTTTATTAATTTTTTTGCTTGAATGTTTCTTGTAAAATTACAGTAAATTTCTGAGCAGTTGGAGTTAAAGGAACAATGGAGGTAAACAACTAAGTATTTATTATTTATAGAAATCTCAACAAAAGATAAAAAATTACTTTAAGATTTTTTTTTAGTTTTCTGTATGTACCAGGTTACATGTTTAATTGGTTAATACCCTTTATATTTCCTTAAGGTGCCTGCAAACTGAAATATTAAGCATTTATTTAAATGAATTTAACTTAGATGCTAACCCTTGCTATCTAAGCATAAGTGCTATTTGATGTAAGTAAAATTGTATACAGTTTATTTTTAGAGAGAAAAATCTCATTCATATTAAATCAGAAATGGTATGAGATCATTGTAACATAATATGAACAGTAAATAAATAGATTTCATTTTATATCTTCAAATTAATAAATATTATTAAGCAGAAAACTATTAATATTGGTTTTAGAATACAGTCAGTTTGAAGCAAGTCTGAAAAATTAATACATTGATGTACAGCAAAAATTAATGTTGTTTTGCAGGTATGCCTGAATTGCAAATCATGTAACAACTCCTAGTTGTATATTTTAATGTAGTTATATTTTGAAATATTTTTAATAATTAATATTTTTGTAAATTATAGCATTTATATAATAATTTTAAAATGAGTGCTTAGCACATAGTTTCTGAATAATAAAACAAATGACAAATAATTACAGACTGTGTATTGCTGTGTTGATATTATTTTTAGAACTGGTAATGATTATTGGATTAGGAAAAAAGGTGTATATATTAGAAATATTCTCCTTAATTATGTATACCAAATTTGTCTGAAAAACATTACAAATATGTATATTCATGATGTTATTCAGTAAAATATGTTTCAGCTTCCTTTGTGGGAACAGGTATCTGATTATCCAGTTCAAATCTAATGAATTTATTTTGTAACTTAGGATATGATCTACCTTTGTTGATTCTCATTTTAATTTTGGGTGAGAAATTTAACTTTTAATTAGATGTAAAAGTCTTGATAAAGTTATTGTTTATTTAAAATTAATTGTGTAGAATAAATTTCAGTTTCTCTACAGCTGTCCCAGCACAAACTTTTAAGTTCTTTTTATAGGTAAGTTAATATGTTAGAAGTCATGAAAAATCATTGGTGTTTACTTGTTAAATAAATGATTTTATCCTTTACTTCTTTGTATACTCTGAAATGCAGGCCATCTCTGAATTTTTAACCTTAAATTGCTATCAATGTCTATATCATTCACCATGCCATCAAAGATTAGAAATTTGAATGAATTTTTGCACTATAACAGTCTTATTTTATTTGAATTTATTTTTATTCAAATAAATTAATAATTTAAATCAAAAGAAAATGTCTTTCTGTAGGAAAATAAATGGCAATATAGCACAGAGAATCCATACCTCATATGAATATTATTTTGTAAACATGTGCAAGAGTAATGGGAATTATTTATTTGTGTTAAATATAGTGTTTATATGTGCTAAAGTAATGATATCAATTTAAAAAATATAAAACCATGGCTGACTTACTAAAAATTTTCTTTTCTATATGAAAAATGTTTCATTATTAAATGATGTCAGTTCCTAGTTGTAGCTTGTAATATTTTTTAACTTGAACGTATGGTTCTTATTAAAACGAATTTTGGCTATCATTGTATGGCATTAATTTTAATATAAAAACAGCTAGATAGATTTTAGGCAAAAGCAGGATCTTTCTTTAGTTATAACTCTTGGTATTGAGTAAAGAGTAACTATGTATCTCATGAAGAGTAAACTGTATTTAAGAGAGTACAGTCAAAAGTCTTTAATCCGGATGTCCATAATCCAGAATGATCTATAATCCGGACATAAAACCTACAAACTTTCTGCGCATGCGCGTTTAATGTATAACGGACGGTATAAGCTAAGCTAAAATTATTTATTTCAGTTAATGTTGCAGATTGCGTTGTTCCTTAATCTTCTAATTGGATGCGGCTTATTATTTTTTGCAGACTGTTAGAGCAATTTTATAAAAGTAAGTGGGAATTACATCAAAAAGAATTTCCGATTCTGGAGCTTTCGATTATGTCAAAAAGAATTTCCAATTCTGGAGCTGCCGAAGGATCAACAAATGAAAGCATATTTGGATGTCCATCAAACGAAAAGTGTAATTCCTGCAAAAAATGGATAAAGGCATGAACAGAGTAACAGAGAGGTGATTTGTTTCTCTAACCATTCCGAAATCTGTTTATGAATTTCACGCTGGTCTGCGGGGAAAGGGGGGGACATCGCGGCGCACAATAAACTGGAAGTTGATCTGTCAGCACTATCCTTATCTTCAGGGCAGATGTTTTTATTTTATTCAGCTTATAATTCCTTACTAAATGTAGTATTTCATCTTGTTGTACTCCTTCTTTGATATGATTTAAATCAAATTCCTCGTCATTATAAATATCACGAATACACATCAAATAGTTTTCTAGTTGCAATTTTCTAATTTCGACTATGCGCAGCGTATGCTTTACGCATGCGCGTGTTGAAAGAAATGTTTAATAAAGTAAACAAATAAATATAAAGGGTTTTTTTGGTTGATCTTTACATTATGGTAACTTGGCGTTTTTTTGGCGAAAATTTGGCGACCAACTCTCCTACAGCAACCCTCTATTTTTTTTTCCCGCCGCCATTTTGTCTTCACGAAGTAAACACATGTTTCTTTTCTTTTTATCTACTGAACACTTCTTCCAACAATCTACTAGCCGAATTACACTTATGCTAGAAATTTTATCTAACAAAACTGCTTAATCATGACAAATATGCACTGCAAAATTGGGAAAAAGTGCACAATACTATACTCCTTACGCGTTTTTCAAAATAACACATACACATAAACCATGTACACGCCGACTTATTTTTACTTAAAAAAACATCCCAGAATTGCACAAAAATGGCATTGCGCACACTCTTCACTATATCCATGTACACTGCTTTTTTCTCATAAATTAGAAAAGTTTCACGAAAGTACATGACAATTTTCTCAATCTTTAAACCCGGTAAAAAGAACATATATGAAATTACCTGATCGCGAAAAAGTATTTACCCTTTCCAAATATGAACATTTCCACATATAAAATAAATAAAATATCCAAAAACTTTTACCTCTAAATCATCTATTACATTATACACGTCACCAACGAATTCATACATGAAGCATTACAAATATTTAGTATCAAATATTTAAATTATTTCCATGCACGTTTATTTCAACTTAAACGTAAACCAAATTCCTACAAGCATAAAATTCACAAAATAACTATCATTTCATTAAAATATCACTGAACCATGTACACGTCGACTTATTTTTACTTAAAAAAAATATCCCAGAATTGCACAAAAATGGCATTGCGCACACTCTTCACTATATCCATGTACACTGCTTTTATCTCATAAATTAAAAAAATTTCACGAAAATACATGACAATTTTCTCAATCTTTAAACCCGGTAAAAAGAACATATATGAAATTACATGATCGCGAAAAAGTATTTACCCTTTACAAATATGAACATTTCCACATATAAAATAAATAAAATATCCAAAAACTTTTACCTCTAAATCATCTATTACATTATACACGTCACTAACGAATTCATACATGAAGCATTACAAATATTTATTATCAAATATTTAAATTATTTCCATGCACATTTATTTCAACTTAAACATACACCAAATTCCTACAAGTATAAAATTCACAAAATAACTATCATTTCATTAAAATATAATTAAATTCAAAAACACCACTTAAAATATACATGAGCACATACATTCAATTAATAAAAATTACCTTACAATCCTAATTACTTTAAACTAAATCATTGCTAATAACAATTTTCCCAATAATACCAAATTCCTTTCCACCTTACATTTCCAACAATGCATAAAAATAATTAAAAATACTAACTTACCTAATCTCCTTCAGAATCTTCATTACGTGGCGGATACACTTTTCTTCATTCTCTTTCAGAATCTTTAAAATCATACTTATCTTTCAAAGCAAGATACCACGTAAAATAAATAACATAATAAAACATGTTTATTTCTCTCCCACACAACCTTAAAAAACATTTCTTACTATCCTTTTCAATACCACTAAATACCCATTTCGAATTCACTTTACTTACGGCCATGGGATCCAAAAATTCACAAACACTATTTCACACAACACAGAATAAAGCCAAATACAAAATTCCCAGATTTTTCCCCATTAAAGAACAGTAATTCGTCCATTAAAATCACATGACATATCCCATCATCTCTTCCGATTAAAGAACCGTAATTCGTCCATTAATATCACATGACATATCCCATGATCTCTCATTTCCCCCACACAAAATAATGCGTAATCGGAACTCAGTACTGCTCACATTATTACCAAAGTCCCAGGTAGTAACCTTTATCGCCTCCAAAATGTCGCCAAACTACCAGTTACCGTAATGTAAAGATCAACACAAACAACTTCACAGTGTTTTTTTTTTTTTTTTTTTAAACATTACTTTTGTCATATTCCAAGGTACAATTTTTACAAATCGTGATATTTTTGGTCTTTACACAAAATTTTACAATATGACCCTCTGGAATAGATCAGCAAGGAAAGCTACTGCAGTAAAATTTCTGCAAGAAATGGCAGTTGAATGCAAAGCTGTTAAGGGGAACAACTGCTTTAAATTACTATACAACAATTATTTCAATAAAACAAGAGAAACAAAAACCTACATTTAAATACATTTATTCATAGACTTTTTAAATAAATATGTACTTAAAACATAAAATATGTATATATATAGGGTGGTCATAATTAAAAGTTCGACTTTGAATTGGTCACAAAAGTAAAACTACTGAACCAAATGTTAGCAAACTTGGTAATCGTGTAAAGGAGGTCATGGGAATTTATTTTCCGTAAAAAAAAAAAGGTTCAAAAACTCACAACCGGGGGGGGGGGATGGCACTGCACACAATATTGTTAAATGAAATATGACATGAAGACATTAGGGTTGATCTTTGGATTATGGTAACTTGGCGTTTTATGGACGACCAACTCTGCTACAGCAACCCTCTATTTTTTTTCGCAGCCATTTTGTCTTCACGAAGTAAAGACATATTTCTTTTCTTTTTATTCACTGAACACTTTTTCCAACAATCTACTAGCCGAATTACACTTATGCTAGAAATTTTATGTAACAAAACTGCTTAATCATGACAAATATTAACTGCAAAATTGGGAAAAAGTGCATAATCGCAAACTCCTTGCGCGTTTTTCAGAATAGCACATATACATAAACCATTCACACGTCGACTTATTTTTACTTTAAAAAAATCCCAGAATTGCACAAAAATGGCATTGCACACACTCTTAACTTTATCCATCTACACTGCTATTTTCTCATAAAAAAAAAAAAAAAAAAAAAAAAATTTGCACGAAAATGCAAAAAAATTCTGTGAATCTTTAAACTCTGTAAAAAACACATATATGAAATTACCTGATCGCGAAAAAGTATATACCCTTTCCAAGGACGAACATTTCCACGTATGAAATAAATAAAATATCCAAAAACTTTTACCTCTAAATTTTCTATTATATTATAAAGGTCACCAACGAATTCATACCGCAAAACATTACAAATACTTAGTGTCAAATATTTAAATTGTTTCCATGCACGTTTACTTCAACTGAAACGTATACCAAATTCTTACAAACATAAAATTCACAAAATAACTATCATTTAATTAAAATATCACTTAACCATATACACGTCGACTTATTTTTACTTAAAAAAAATCCCAGAATTGCACAAAAATGGCATTGCACACACTCTTAACTTTATCCATCTACACTGCTTTTTTCTCATAAATTAGAAAAATTTCACGAAAATGCATGAAAATTTTGTGAATCTTTAAATCTGGTAAAAAGAACATATATGAAATTCCCTGATCGCAAAAAAGTATATACCCTTTCCAACGATGAACATTTCCACGTATAAAATAAATAAAATATCCAAAAACTTTTACCTCTAAATTATCTATTATATTATAAACGTCACCAACGAATTCATACCTCAAACATTACAAATGGTTACAAATACTTAGTGTCAAATATTTAAATTATTTCCATGCATGTTTACTTCCACTGAAACGTATACCAAAGTCCTACAAACATATAATTCACAAAATAACTATCATTTAATTAAAATATAATTAAATTCAAAAATACTACTTAAAATATAAATAAGCACATACATTAAATTAATAAAAATTAGCTTACAATCCTTATTACTTTAAACTAAATCATTGCTAATAACAATTTTCCAATAATACCATATTATTTTATTTACTCCTTACATTTAGAACAATGCATAAAAATAATATCCTCAAATAATTAAAAATACTAACTTACCTAATCTTCTTCAGAATCTTGATTACGTGGCTGATAAACTTTTCTTATTTCCTCCGCTAAATAAAAAATATTAGCATATGTGTGCCTGTTTCAGGATCTTTAAAATCATACTTATAGTTCACAGCAAGGTACCAGGTAAAATAAATAACTTGATAAAACATCTTTACTTCTATCTCGCACAACCTTAAAAAAACACTTATTACTACCCCTTTCAATCCCACTAAATACCCATTTCGAATTCACTTTAGTTAGGGCCATGGGATCCGTAAATTAACCAACACTGTTTCACACAACACAGAATAAAGCTAAATACAAAATTTCCAGATTTTTTCCAGATTTCCCCCCTTTGCCAATTAAAGAACTGTAATTCGTCCATTAATGTCACATGACATATCTCACGATCTCTCATTTCGCTCGCACAAAACACTGCGTAATCGGAACTGAGTACTTCTCACATTATTACCAAAGTCCTAGGTAGTAATTTTTATCACCTCCAAAATGTCACCAAACTACCAGATACCATATTCCAAAGATCAGCCGACATTACTTTGAAACGTGTTCAATTGTTTCTGAAACACGTTATAAAGCATGTTCAATGTGGCGTACACCATTTTCTGAAAGCAAGTTAAATCATATTACTGCATTCTCAACAGCAGCTTTTAGCAAATCAGGAGGAATGTTACGAACATGTCGGTGTATCGCATCTTTCAATTCTGCCAAACTGTTTAGATTATCACCATAAATAGTGCTTTTGAGATAACTCCATAGCCAAAAGTCTCAGGAGTTGAGGCCTGGTGACCAAGGCGACTAAGACGTAGGGAAGTGTCACCTATAATCCATTCGGTACTTACATATTAACGCAACCAGGCCAAAATTCGCATAAATCGCCAAATCTATATTTCGAACTTTAAGCCTAAAATGTCTTCAAAAACGCGGTTTTCGCACATGCAAAAACTACGTTTTGAACACACGATTTAAGCTAAAAATCCGAAACAAAAACAAAAAATTTAGATAGCAAAAACGTAAAGTTTCTAACTAAAAATATTTGACAAGAATCAATGTACACAGCGACATGTTTTAACTTAAAAAAACATCTACGAATGGCAAAATGTAGGCAACGAATGAATCTACGAACTACGCACACCTCGCTTTAATAAATTAACATAAGGTTGCCGTAAGTAGGGTAAACAAAATAATATAAAAAACTGTATTAAAAATTATCTGTAATTAATAAATGTACATTTTTCTTTCTATTCATACTTTTTTACTCAAACTTACAAATCGCGCCAACCTAGTTGCGATAATATGTAAGTACCATCCATTCCTTCATGACATATTATTTAAATAACCGTGCAACACATGTGCCAACGTGATGTGGGGCCCCCCGTCTTGCATAAAAATACTGGTGTCTAAAATTTCACATTGCTGCAAATCAGGTATAGCGCATATAACAGGTCCAGGTGTCAACTGCGCTTCAAAGAAAAAAATGGGCCTATAATGAAACTAGCTGTCATACCACACCAAACTGTGACTTTAGGAGAATACAATGTAACTGGGTAGATAACATGAGCAATTTGTAAGATAACAACTTCCGGAATGCACACACTTTTGCAAGTGATTTACGATCTCACACTTTCTAATTTTTAATTTGTGGTTTTCACAGACAGATTTCTTCATTACATGGATGGCGCACTCAACTTGTATCATCTTTAACAGCTTTAAATGGTAGTTTTGTTTAGGTCAATATTTCTTATGGGTATACAACATGTTAAACATGTGTAACAAAAGATTAAGTTATATTCTGACCCTTATTTCGTTTAACAATATTGCATACAGCACCTTCCCCCCCCCCCAGGTGGTGAGTTTTTGATTTTTTTTTTTTGCGAAAATTAAATTTCCACGACCTCTTTTACACGATTACCAAGTATGATGGCATTTGGTCCAATAGTTTTCCTTTTATGATAATTTCAAATTGGATCATTAATTACAACCACCCCGTATAATAAATACAGTTTTTCTATGATAAGCCATTATTCTTTTTCTTTTGCAAAAATCACCAAAGGAATTGAAATGCAAGACATAATTTTAAATAATTAAAAGAAAAAAAAAAAATTCCCCTTCAACATAACTGATAAGACATGACTTGAAAACTGAATTATTGGAGAATGGGTGCAATTTTCTAATTGATAAAATAATGAAACAGAATGATGACAAGGTGTTCATGATTATTTCTAATAATTAAAAAACTTTTTGGATAGTAAATTGAAAAATTAAAGATTTTTAATTATGGACCAAAAAATCTGTATTGATGTAATTTAAGTTTCTGAAAAAGCGAAGATTTTGAACAACACACTTTGAGAGCAAGATTTACATAATACAGTCAAAAGTCGTTAATTCGGACACCCATAATTCGGAATGATCTATAATCCGGACCTCAAATCTAAAAATTTTCTGCGCATGCGCCGCGTTGACACATGCGCATAGGCGTTTGCGCGTGCGCGTAAGACCTTTTACGACTGCGCATATGAGTGTGCACAAGTGCAGAATACGTTTTCGTGTGCGCGTTTTATGTATAATGGACGTATAAGCTAAAATTATCTAATTATCTATTTCAGTTAATGTTGATGATTGCGTTGTTCCTTAATTTTCGAATTGGATCCGGCTTATTATTTTTTGCAGACTGTAAGAGCAATTTTATAAAAGTAAGCTTAAACTTTCGATTATATCAAATAGAATTTCCGATATATATTTGTTAATATGTAAAGGATCTAAAGCGAAAGTATGTTTTGAAATCCGAAATCTGTTTATCAATTTCACGCTGCTCGGCGGGGGGAACGCCGCGACGTAATGAATTGGAAGTTGATCTGTCAACACTATCCTTATCTTCAGCGCAGATGTTTTTATTTTATTTGGCTTATAATTTCTTTACCAAATGTAGTATTTCATCTCGATATGCTCCGTCTTTGATATGATTTAAAACAAATTCCTCGTCATTATAATTCGCTTCCGATAGCGAAGAAAAGTGACAGAGGTTATTGAAAACGAAAAAATTTCGATTGACAAATTAGTCAGTGTTCTCGACACAGCAATTATAGGACTTGAACAGCGGAACTTTGTAACGGAACAAGAAATTATGTCTGTTTAATAGAATTAAAGAGAAAGTATTATCACATGAAACGAAGCAAAACTTAAACAACTTACATTGAAAGAAATGTTTAATAAAGTAAACAAATAAATATTAAGCTTTTTCTTTTTGCAAATTTTGATACCCTTTAGATCATAATTGTTCTTTATTTCATAAATTACGGTTTCATATTTTTAATTTTAGAATTTCTGCATGCCATTTTACGAGATTTAAACTGATGATCTATTATCCGGAAAAATCAATAATCCGGAATCGCCGAAGTCCCGACGAGTCCGGATTAACGACTTTTGACTGTAGTACAAATGAGACAATTTTTGGGGTAGAGTAGACTTTAAGGTACCCCTTGTATTATGGCAAAATTGTTGTTTGATTTATCGCCAAGTTGTTGCTTCACTTATGGTAGCCTGAGTAGTTGAACGTTATGGAAACCCTATTGTGGCGTAATCGGGTGCAGGATTCTGGGAAATTTTGAATCGTGGGACGTTCTGTAAGCGTTTTCGTGGTGTGTGTTGGTTTGATTCTTTAGACGGTAGAATGGCCGAATATAGTAAGATTAATTTGAAGTTTCTGTATCATTTGGAGCGAAAGGGGAAAAGAGCTTTAATTGACTGGTGTGTAAATGAAGGTTTACTTAGTAGTCATTATAAGTGTCCTGTATGTAGGAAGGATATGCGTTTAGTCGAACGTAAAAACCGTTTAGACGGATTTGTAAGAAGAAAGGTTCAGATGGTCACTATGCGAAGCGTTCGATCAGAAAGAGTACCTGGTTTGAAAAAAGTCATTTGAGTATGATGATATTTTGATTTTTACATTGCTCTGGGTATATGAAGCGAACTCGAAAATCATGGTAAGTGAATATTTGCTTTTGGTAGTGTTTCAATGTATAACATGTTTTCCTTTTTTATGTTATTTTATTGTTTGGTTTAAAATGTATTTTATTGAGATTTTGCATTTTTTTCCCCTATATTGTAGAATTTGGTTAAAGAACCGTAATTCGTCCATTAATATCACATGACATATCCCATGATCTCTCATTTCCCCCACACAAAATAATGCGTAATCGGAACTCAGTACTGCTCACATTATTACCAAAGTCCCAGGTAGTAACCTTTATCGCCTCCAAAATGTCGCCAAACTACCAGTTACCGTAATGTAAAGATCAACACAAACAACTTCACAGTGTTTTTTTTTTTTTTTTTTTAAACATTACTTTTGTCATATTCCAAGGTACAATTTTTACAAATCGTGATATTTTTGGTCTTTACACAAAATTTTACAATATGACCCTCTGGAATAGATCAGCAAGGAAAGCTACTGCAGTAAAATTTCTGCAAGAAATGGCAGTTGAATGCAAAGCTGTTAAGGGGAACAACTGCTTTAAATTACGATACAACAATTATTTCAATAAAACAAGAGAAACAAAAACCTACATTTAAATACATTTATTCATAGACTTTTTAAATAAATATGTACTTAAAACATAAAATATGTATATATATAGGGTGGTCATAATTAAAAGTTCGACTTTGAATTGGTCACAAAAGTAAAACTACTGAACCAAATGTTAGCAAACTTGGTAATCGTGTAAAGGAGGTCATGGGAATTTATTTTCCGTAAAAAAAAAAAGGTTCAAAAACTCACAACCGGGGGGGGGGGATGGCACTGCACACAATATTGTTAAATGAAATATGACATAAAGACATTAGGGTTGATCTTTGGATTATGGTAACTTGGCGTTTTATGGACGACCAACTCTGCTACAGCAACCCTCTATTTTTTTTCGCAGCCATTTTGTCTTCACGAAGTAAAGACATATTTCTTTTCATTTTATTCACTGAACACTTTTTCCAACAATCTACTAGCCGAATTACACTTATGCTAGAAATTTTATGTAACAAAACTGCTTAATCATGACAAATATTAACTGCAAAATTGGGAAAAAGTGCATAATCGCAAACTCCTTGCGCGTTTTTCAGAATAGCACATATACATAAACCATTCACACGTCGACTTATTTTTACTTTAAAAAAATCCCAGAATTGCACAAAAATGGCATTGCACACACTCTTAACTTTATCCATCTACACTGCTATTTTCTCATAAAAAAAAAAAAAAAAAAAAAAAAAAAAAAAAAAAATTTGCACGAAAATGCAAAAAAATTCTGTGAATCTTTAAACTCTGTAAAAAACACATATATGAAATTACCTGATCGCGAAAAAGTATATACCCTTTCCAAGGACGAACATTTCCACGTATGAAATAAATAAAATATCCAAAAACTTTTACCTCTAAATTTTCTATTATATTATAAAGGTCACCAACGAATTCATACCGCAAAACATTACAAATACTTAGTGTCAAATATTTAAATTGTTTCCATGCACGTTTACTTCAACTGAAACGTATACCAAATTCTTACAAACATAAAATTCACAAAATAACTATCATTTAATTAAAATATCACTTAACCATATACACGTCGACTTATTTTTACTTAAAAAAAATCCCAGAATTGCACAAAAATGGCATTGCACACACTCTTAACTTTATCCATCTACACTGCTTTTTTCTCATAAATTAGAAAAATTTCACGAAAATGCATGAAAATTTTGTGAATCTTTAAATCTGGTAAAAAGAACATATATGAAATTCCCTGATCGCAAAAAAGTATATACCCTTTCCAACGATGAACATTTCCACGTATAAAATAAATAAAATATCCAAAAACTTTTACCTCTAAATTATCTATTATATTATAAACGTCACCAACGAATTCATACCTCAAACATTACAAATGGTTACAAATACTTAGTGTCAAATATTTAAATTATTTCCATGCATGTTTACTTCCACTGAAACGTATACCAAAGTCCTACAAACATATAATTCACAAAATAACTATCATTTAATTAAAATATAATTAAATTCAAAAATACTACTTAAAATATAAATAAGCACATACATTAAATTAATAAAAATTAGCTTACAATCCTTATTACTTTAAACTAAATCATTGTTAATAACAATTTTCCAATAATACCATATTATTTTATTTACTCCTTACATTTAGAACAATGCATAAAAATAATATCCTCAAATAATTAAAAATACTAACTTACCTAATCTTCTTCAGAATCTTGATTACGTGGCTGATAAACTTTTCTTATTTCCTCCGCTAAATAAAAAATATTAGCATATGTGTGCCTGTTTCAGGATCTTTAAAATCATACTTATAGTTCACAGCAAGGTACCAGGTAAAATAAATAACTTGATAAAACATCTTTACTTCTATCTCGCACAACCTTAAAAAAACACTTATTACTACCCCTTTCAATCCCACTAAATACCCATTTCGAATTCACTTTAGTTAGGGCCATGGGATCCGTAAATTAACCAACACTGTTTCACACAACACAGAATAAAGCTAAATACAAAATTTCCAGATTTTTTCCAGATTTCCCCCCTTTGCCAATTAAAGAACTGTAATTCGTCCATTAATGTCACATGACATATCTCACGATCTCTCATTTCGCTCGCACAAAACACTGCGTAATCGGAACTGAGTACTTCTCACATTATTACCAAAGTCCTAGGTAGTAATTTTTATCACCTCCAAAATGTCACCAAACTACCAGATACCATATTCCAAAGATCAGCCGACATTACTTTGAAACGTGTTCAATTGTTTCTGAAACACGTTATAAAGCATGTTCAATGTGGCGTACACCATTTTCTGAAAGCAAGTTAAATCATATTACTGCATTCTCAACAGCAGCTTTTAGCAAATCAGGAGGAATGTTACGAACATGTTGGTGTATCGCATCTTTCAATTCTGCCAAACTGTTTAGATTATCACCATAAATAGTGCTTTTGAGATAACTCCATAGCCAAAAGTCTCAGGAGTTGAGGCCTGGTGACCAAGGCGACTAAGACGTAGGGAAGTGTCACCTATAATCCATTCGGTACTTACATATTAACGCAACCAGGCCAAAATTCGCATAAATCGCCAAATCTATATTTCGAACTTTAAGCCTAAAATGTCTTCAAAAACGCGGTTTTCGCACATGCAAAAACTACGTTTTGAACACACGATTTAAGCTAAAAATCCGAAACAAAAACAAAAAATTTAGATAGCAAAAACGTAAAGTTTCTAACTAAAAATATTTGACAAGAATCAATGTACACAGCGACATGTTTTAACTTAAAAAAACATCTACGAATGGCAAAATGTAGGCAACGAATGAATCTACGAACTACGCACACCTCGCTTTAATAAATTAACATAAGGTTGCCGTAAGTAGGGTAAACAAAATAATATAAAAAACTGTATTAAAAATTATCTGTAATTAATAAATGTACATTTTTCTTTCTATTCATACTTTTTTACTCAAACTTACAAATCGCGCCAACCTAGTTGCGATAATATGTAAGTACCATCCATTCCTTCATGACATATTATTTAAATAACCGTGCAACACATGTGCCAACGTGATGTGGGGCCCCCCGTCTTGCATAAAAATACTGGTGTCTAAAATTTCACATTGCTGCAAATCAGGTATAGCGCATATAACAGGTCCAGGTGTCAACTGCGCTTCAAAGAAAAAAATGGGCCTATAATGAAACTAGCTGTCATACCACACCAAACTGTGACTTTAGGAGAATACAATGTAACTGGGTAGATAACATGAGCAATTTGTAAGATAACAACTTCCGGAATGCACACACTTTTGCAAGTGATTTACGATCTCACACTTTCTAATTTTTAATTTGTGGTTTTCACAGACAGATTTCTTCATTACATGGATGGCGCACTCAACTTGTATCATCTTTAACAGCTTTAAATGGTAGTTTTGTTTAGGTCAATATTTCTTATGGGTATACAACATGTTAAACATGTGTAACAAAAGATTAAGTTATATTCTGACCCTTATTTCGTTTAACAATATTGCATACAGCACCTTCCCCCCCCCCAGGTGGTGAGTTTTTGATTTTTTTTTTTGCGAAAATTAAATTTCCACGACCTCTTTTACACGATTACCAAGTATGATGGCATTTGGTCCAATAGTTTTCCTTTTATGATAATTTCAAATTGGATCATTAATTACAACCACCCCGTATAATAAATACAGTTTTTCTATGATAAGCCATTATTCTTTTTCTTTTGCAAAAATCACCAAAGGAATTGAAATGCAAGACATAATTTTAAATAATTAAAAGAAAAAAAAAAAATTCCCCTTCAACATAACTGATAAGAAATGACTTGAAAACTGAATTATTGGAGAATGGGTGCAATTTTCTAATTGATAAAATAATGAAACAGAATGATGACAAGGTGTTCATGATTATTTCTAATAATTAAAAAACTTTTTGGATAGTAAATTGAAAAATTAAAGATTTTTAATTATGGACCAAAAAATCTGTATTGATGTAATTTAAGTTTCTGAAAAAGCGAAGATTTTGAACAACACACTTTGAGAGCAAGATTTACATAATACAGTCAAAAGTCGTTAATTCGGACACCCATAATTCGGAATGATCTATAATCCGGACCTCAAAACTAAAAATTTTCTGCGCATGCGCCGCGTTGACACATGCGCATAGGCGTTTGCGCGTGCGCGTAAGACCTTTTACGACTGCGCATATGAGTGTGCACAAGTGCAGAATACGTTTTCGTGTGCGCGTTTTATGTATAATGGACGTATAAGCTAAAATTATCTAATTATCTATTTCAGTTAATGTTGATGATTGCGTTGTTCCTTAATTTTCGAATTGGATCCGGCTTATTATTTTTTGCAGACTGTAAGAGCAATTTTATAAAAGTAAGCTTAAACTTTCGATTATATCAAATAGAATTTCCGATATATATTTGTTAATATGTAAAGGATCTAAAGCGAAAGTATGTTTTGAAATCCGAAATCTGTTTATCAATTTCACGCTGCTCGGCGGGGGGAACGCCGCGACGTAATGAATTGGAAGTTGATCTGTCAACACTATCCTTATCTTCAGCGCAGATGTTTTTATTTTATTTGGCTTATAATTTCTTTACCAAATGTAGTATTTCATCTCGATATGCTCCGTCTTTGATATGATTTAAAACAAATTCCTCGTCATTATAATTCGCTTCCGATAGCGAAGAAAAGTGACAGAGGTTATTGAAAACGAAAAAATTTCGATTGACAAATTAGTCAGTGTTCTCGACACAGCAATTATAGGACTTGAACAGCGGAACTTTGTAACGGAACAAGAAATTATGTCTGTTTAATAGAATTAAAGAGAAAGTATTATCACATGAAACGAAGCAAAACTTAAACAACTTACATTGAAAGAAATGTTTAATAAAGTAAACAAATAAATATTAAGCTTTTTCTTTTTGCAAATTTTGATACCCTTTAGATCATAATTGTTCTTTATTTCATAAATTACGGTTTCATATTTTTAATTTTAGAATTTCTGCATGCCATTTTACGAGATTTAAACTGATGATCTATTATCCGGAAAAATCAATAATCCGGAATCGCCGAAGTCCCGACGAGTCCGGATTAACGACTTTTGACTGTAGTACAAATGAGACAATTTTTGGGGTAGAGTAGACTTTAAGGTACCCCTTGTATTATGGCAAAATTGTTGTTTGATTTATCGCCAAGTTGTTGCTTCACTTATGGTAGCCTGAGTAGTTGAACGTTATGGAAACCCTATTGTGGCGTAATCGGGTGCAGGATTCTGGGAAATTTTGAATCGTGGGACGTTCTGTAAGCGTTTTCGTGGTGTGTGTTGGTTTGATTCTTTAGACGGTAGAATGGCCGAATATAGTAAGATTAATTTGAAGTTTCTGTATCATTTGGAGCGAAAGGGGAAAAGAGCTTTAATTGACTGGTGTGTAAATGAAGGTTTACTTAGTAGTCATTATAAGTGTCCTGTATGTAGGAAGGATATGCGTTTAGTCGAACGTAAAAACCGTTTAGACGGATTTGTAAGAAGAAAGGTTCAGATGGTCACTATGCGAAGCATTCGATCAGAAAGAGTACCTGGTTTGAAAAAAGTCATTTGAGTATGATGATATTTTGATTTTTACATTGCTCTGGGTATATGAAGCGAACTCGAAAATCATGGTAAGTGAATATTTGCTTTTGGTAGTGTTTCAATGTATAACATGTTTTCCTTTTTTATGTTATTTTATTGTTTGGTTTAAAATGTATTTTATTGAGATTATGGATTTTTTGTTTGCCTATATTGTAGAACTTGGTGCTCCTTTGACTTTTTAAGTGAAAATATATCGATGTGTACATGGACAAAGTAAAAGGAGTGCGCAATGCAAGTTTGTGCAATTCTGGGATTTTTTTTTAAGTGAAAATAGGTCGACGCGTACATGGATAAAGTTAAAAGAGTGCGCATTGCCATTTTTGTGCAATTCGGGGATTTTTTTTAAGTGAACATAAGTTGATGTGTACATGGATACTGAGTTTGTGCAATTGTTTGTCTTGTTATTTTGGCTCTGTGTAGCAGCTATTTTTGGCGCAAAAATCGCCGCTTCTCAAGCCAAAATAACGAGTCAAAGAATTGCACAAAATCAGTATCATGTACCGCCAAAAATCGCCAAGGGGTACCCTAAACTATACTTTTAACAATTTTTTTTTGCAAGGTGATATAATCGACACAAGAAGACAATCAAAACGTGATGTGATAAATAGTAATTTGATTTCGGAAGTACTAAACTGTAACATTTCCCGCGATCAGATAGAAGTGACACACACCAGTTTAAAATTTAAAATCAGGCAAATAAGCAATCTTAGTTTATCATAAATTTAAAATAAAACTCTATTGATTTTGAAGGCAATCAAAAATAAGATACTCTTTTTAAGGAAGGAATTATACTTATTAAAAATTTTTTATCAGGAAAAGAATTATTAGTACTGGTCATGGCCATATTCACACATAACACAACTTGTATTTCACACTGCTAACATAAGATGTATTCAGATGTACACTCCTGTCCATAAATTAAGGATAATGCAAAATCAGGCAAAGCAAGAGTTAGAAGCAAAACAAATTTGACTTATTTGTAAAGCTTATTTATTAAACAAAAGGTAAAGAGCAAAAAAAGATGCTATATGCTTGATAATTATTAAAAAAATTAGCGATTTTTTCTGCCTGGAGCAAATTACAAAAAAAAAAAAAAAAACCTATTTACAAAAAACCAATATTACATGGTTGGTATGATTGTTAATACATTGTATGTCTCCCAGACAATGCAATACAGTCCGTACAACGCCTAGGCATGCTGAGAATCAAATTATCGATCTGATCTTGGGGGATATTACACCACTCAAAAAGTAATGCTCTCCAAAGTTCCGGTAGACATGTAGGAGGAGGTTGACGAGCTGCAACTCGTCGGCCAAACATGTCCCACACATGCTGTACTGGATTCAAGTCCGGTGAGAATGCTGGCCAGTCCACACGGGTGATATCCTCCGATTGAAGGCATTCGCTTACAATGTTTGCACGGTGAGGACGGGAGTTGTCATCCATAAACACAAATTGTGTGCCCACGGTGCCCCGAAATAAACGTACATGTTGTTCCACAATGACGTCCCAATAGATTTGGCTTGTCATGGTTCCAATTTGAACATGCAGGTCAGTTCTGGAACCCAGAATAATTCCACCCCAAACGAGTACTCCTGCACCACCGTAACGGTGTTGTTCAATGATGTTTTCTTGTTGGTAACGGGTACCTGGAGCTCTCCATATGAAAATCCGGCGAGAATCAGACTGCAAGCTAAACCTGGACTCGTTGGAAAACATCACACAAGCCCACTGTTGCGGTATCCACAATGCATGCTCTCTACTCCAGGCGACAGTGAGTTTCAGTAAGTGGAACGCATCTGACAGGTCTACGAGCATATAGACCAATCTGCTCTAAGCGTCTGTTCACGGTCTGCCTTGAAATTGTCGTACCAGTGGCTGAAGAGAGTTGACGAGACAGGTCTGAGGCTGTGCTCCGCCTGTTTCGTTTGGCAGTAACTGCCAAATACCGGTCCTCATTCGAAGTTGTAACTCTAGGGCAACCTGGGCTCTAATGTCTACTCACATTATCATCATCTTGGAATCGTTGCCAAAGCCTGGAGATGACACTCTGGGCAATTCCAAGTTTGTCTGATACTTCCAGTTGGGTACGCCCACATTCCGGACGGCCGATAATTCTACCACGTAAAAAATCATCCATATGCGTCCTTTGTGTCATAACTATTCGGTTATTGCGCTGAAATGCTTATAAAGCACCTGCGAACAATTTTACTTCTTTGCCTGTATTCCTTATATATCACTCTCGTCATTGTGACGTATCATCGGTGTCATCTGGTTACTTCTTGAAATTTGCAAATGATTCTTGAAGATGTGTGTAGTGATTTTACAGGTGATATATTTATTTTAGAGTTCGATTTCCGCGTGACTCCGAATTATCCTTAATTTATGGACATGAGTGTACTTCCGAAAGAATTTTAACTTGCACTACTCTCAGCCCACATAATTCTGTACAATTATTTCACTACAGAGTCATTTGATAAATGGACTTTAACAGTATAAATCCTAAATGTTCTTAATGAGCCAAATGAATGGTAAATTTAAATAACATAAGGAAATAAAAACAAGATATCATTTCATCTCATTAATGCAAGTATAAAGTTAGATTTCATTTGATATGTCACAAAGCTAAATGTCAAAAAAAAAAAAAGAAAAAAAAAAAAAAGAAAAAAAACACATAACTTAATAAAATTAAATACTAACATTCGGGAAGGAAAGACAGCAATCGTATCTTTACCACTCATGATCAAAACTTATTTCTTATACCCAACTCGCATCAGGTGACTACAGAGCGATATGGTTACAGACAGACAGACAAAGTAGACAGATGTGTTGTTTTGCACCCGCTAAGTCTTTCTGCACCGATCAGTGAAAAAGCATAAGTTCTAACCTCCTTGATTCCAACGCTCTGATACGCCGTCTAGTGGCTAAAAGGTGGAAACCTTAAAACTCGGTATTTACGTTTGACAATGCTACGTAGTTTGTGAAGCGTGTTGTGATCGAAAAGTAATTAAACGTTTTATTTTTTATTGTTGTGGGCATATGTATAACTTAGAAAGAAGTACAGACCACACGTTTTATTGTGTACACCAGTGTAAATCACGAGCTTGCAAGGAACCTGAGTTATGCTTCCATCGCATTCTTGGTTCGAAAAATATCGAACGAGATAGCAAAACTTCTAGTACACTATAGCAAAACGAAGACGAGGGTGGATTCGCGTATTTCGAATTGGAAAGAAAGTTGGACATTATATGAACGTGCGTTCTAAGCATTTAAAAAAAAAAAAAAAAAAAAAAAAAAAAAAAAAAAAAAAACTTATTACATTTTTCTCGTAAGAAAAGCTTTTTTTATATATGCAAAATTTTTTTCTCGTGTATCATACATATAAATGTGTATGTGTGTTCTTCGAAAGTAAACATGCATATTTGTGTATTGAAGTAAAGGGGGGCAATTTCGTATTTGAGGAGAGTAAAAAGGAATTTCGTACATTTTGTACGAGTTCAAAAGGCCAGGAAGAAAAGATGGGACAAAATAAAATTTAAAATAAATGGCCCAAAAATAATAGAGGGGGGAAAGGGCCTATGGAAAGAAAATGAAAAGAAGTAGAAAATATCCTGAAATACGATTGTGTCCATGAGTGTAGTTAAAAGGCGAAGAATCTGTCTTCATTTACAATAAATAGTGTCTCACAGGTGTGTGTGTGTAGTGAGTGTGTTTGGTAATGGTGAATAGATGTGTTACTGGGAAAAGAAAAAAATATTGACGGTGTTAAAATGCTTCGTATCAAGGTATTTAGCATGGAATATAAAGTAGTATGCATGCTTGAATCCTGAGATATCAACAAAAGTCATCAAACAAAAGTATATATTTATTTAACTAAAGTAACTTATGCTGTAGCCTTGGCTATTAATGTTTAAAATTAATTTATGACTAGTAACAGCATGAATTATAAACAAATAGCTAAGTTATAGCATTTTATTTTCCAGCTATCGAAATGCGACGCTAAGAGCAACGTTTTGAAACCAAAACCTAGCAATCATGAATCAGAACAAGGAGGTTAGAATAGCAAAAATACGAAGCTGCACTTAGTTCACAAAAACACGCTCCTGCGACCGAAATCCATCGATTTCGATCAGAAAGAATTACTTCTTCTTCGTCTTTTTTCATTTTTTGCGAAACAAAACATTCTAAAGTTATTTCTAGAATGATCTGACAATTTGGTGCAGCACATCTATCCATATTTCTCAAAATCAGGTCGAAACGATCAACAAAGCAATGCTGAACTAATAGCGAGTAGCAATAAAGTCAGAATAATAGAAATACTAAAATACCTGTTTATGGCATTTACTTATGAAATTAGCTGCGTAGCAGCGGGAATGATTCACATCCTTCTCTACATTCACCAATTTTATCTGACTGAGCAGTTTCAATACAATCATAAACAAAGTTTTCGTCTTATCCGTACGCTACACGGCAGCCATGCTGGCTGATCAGTCGTGACGTCACGCTGTCGATCCTTCCTCGGCTTCAATTTTGTGACGTCATGCTTACTCCATCTATTCTAACCTCCTTGCTCCATCTATTCTAAACTCCTCGAATCAGAACTAGAACAAGTTGCCATTCAGCATAAAGAAATTTAAATATAAATATGAACTACTTATTGCCATTCAGCATAAAAGAAATATAAATATGAATATTAACAAAATATTAAAGTTAATTTTATAAAATAATTAAATATATGAACAAATATATGAAATAAAAAATAATTATTTCTCATGCACTAACTGGGCCACTACACTACTCCCCCACCAGTAACTAAGTTACGTTACGAAGATGGAGAAATAGGTAGTAACTAGTATTGCAGTGTTAACGACTATCAAAATAATTTAGTCAGTCCTTGAACCTAACAGGTAAACGTATAGTTCTGCCTGTGCGAGAATGTTTTTGATTCACATCCAAATTTGAGTCCGGTCTCTGCAAATTAGTGTAGTCAGGTTGTATCAAATGAGAATTTTCCTCAGCTAAAATATATGCTGGTTTCAAGCAATCCAGGGATACATTAACATGTTTTCCTTTTATGCTAATAGTAAAATATTTGTCCTTGCGATCAATAACAGGAAATGGTCCTTCATAAGGAGGTTCCAAAGGTTTTTTTACCCGATCTATTCGCTGAAACACATGAGAACAAGTTTTTAAGTCTTTATGTACAAATATCTGTTCAGATGAATTTTTACGAATTAGTCTCGGTCCAACAACTTCCATCTGTTTCTGGAGTTAATTAGCAAAAGTCTCCGATGCTGTCTGGATACTTGGTTCGCTGAAAAACTCTCCAGGAAGTCTGAGACTCTGGCCATAAACTACTTGTGCAATAGAATGATTGATATCTTCTTGAATAGCAGTACGCAAACTCAAAAGTACTGTTGGTAACGTGTCCGTCCAAGATATGTTGTTGTGGGCTTTTAATGCTGTTTTTAATGTTCGATGAAGGCGCTCAACTTTGCCATTACACAAGGGGTGGTAGGCAGTAGTGTGTTGTAAATTGATGCAACAGATTTTGGACAAAGCTCGTAAGGTATCACTTTTAAATTGGGATCCACGATCACTAATGAGTTTACTTGGCGTTCCGAAACGCGCAATCCAGTTGCTATAAAAGGATCTTGCGACGTTCTCAGCGGAAATATTTTCTAAAGGAATTGCTTCCATCCAATTCGAAAATTTATCTATGCAAGTAAGACAATAAATATTCCCTTTAGATGGTGGAAGTGGTCCTATGACATAGATATGGATGACAGAAAATCTTCCTGGTGGTACAGTCGGTCACAAAAGTATTCGAACACCGATACCCTATCAGAAAGTGACAAGATGGCGTTTTTTTCCCTCTTTCTCTCTGTGTGTCGTGTTATTCCATCCTAGGTTTTCTTTTCCCCCCCATCTTGGAAAAAACAGGAAAAAATTGGTCACGATCTCTTTTTGAATGGGGAGATGCCATTTTGAGAAAAAGCTGACGACCCTATATTGGAGAATGAACATCACCGCTCTACACACCCTTTCTCTCTCTCTCTCTCTCTCTTTGAATTGGGAAGCCATTTTGGGAAAATGCAGACGACCCTATCTTGGAGAATGGAAATGAACGCCTCTCCCTCTCTCTTTGAAATGGGAAGCCATTTTGGGACCCTCTATTCTTGGGGAGGGAGAAAACTGAAGTCTGCACTTCGCTGTCTCTGAAAAGCGGACCCTCTTCTTCTGATCTTAAAGAACTGGAAATGAACGCTCTACACGATCTCTCTTTGAATTCAGAAGGTATTTTGGGACCTTCTAATGTTGGAAAACTGAAATGAACGCTCTACGCATTTTCTCTCTCTCTCTCTCTTTGACATGAGTAGCCATTTTGGAGGATTCTCCACCACCATCCTAACCTTGGAAAACTGAAATGAACGCTATACACCTTCTCTCTCTCTCTCTTTCTCTGAAATGGGTAGTCATTTGAAAACTCCCTAACTTTGGAAAAAAACAGAAATGAACGCTCTACACCATCTCTCTTTGAAAATGGGGGAAGGGTGTCATTTTGAGACCTCCCTCCAATAAACTTGGAAAAAAAAACTGAAATGAACGCTCTACACTTTCTCTCTTTGGACATGGGTAGCCCTTTGGGGACCCTCTCCTCTTGGTAGGAAAAAAAAAGAACTGAAGTGAAGGCTCTACACAATCTCTCTTGGAATGGGATCCATATTTCGGGAAACGTGGATCACCTCATGCTGGAAAACTGAAGTGAACCACCAAGATTGGACTCTATATAATATTTTTTTTAAAATTGACATCATGACCCTCCTCCAATTTGTTATTAAAAAAATTGTTTTTTTTGTTTTGGTTTTTATCCCATTTCCGATGTGATTTCAGAAATGCAATTCCATAACAGTTCAATTTCATTCGAGGTTAAATGATCTAAACAGTCTTTGACCCACCCATCCGTATGATTATTTTCTTCTCCTTCCTGTTGCACCAAATTTTGTAAGTCCATATAATCATTCCATACGGGAAGGGCTGGATCCTCACAAGCCTGTCTTGAAACACTTGGAGTCTCTTTGGGATGAGTGGAGGGATCTAGGATATCTGGACCCGGCTGCGATTCTACCTCCATGATTTCTGGACCCGTTGGAACTTGTTTACCCGGCTGAAATTCTACCTCTACGATTTCTGGACCCGTTGGAACTTGTGAACCTGGCTGTGATTCTGCCTCCATGATTTCTGGACCCGTTGGAACTTGTGGACCCGGCTGACATTCTACCTCTACGATGTCGGGACTTTTTGAAGCTTGTGGACCCGTCTGACATTCTACCTCTACGATGTCGGGACAGGTTAGAGAAGAAGAGGAAGAGGATACTGGAAGAGGTTCTGTCTGTGAGGAGTCCGAAAGAGGTTGCCTGTTTGAACAAGTCGGGGAAGAAGAAGAAGAAGAAGCTTCTGGATTCTGAAGCGGATCTTGCACGCCAGGTAGGTTCCGGTAAGTCGACCGTTTTTTAAGAGGTAATTTTTTTCTTCCTCCTCATCTTCAATTGTGATGACTTCAATTTCATTCCGTTGCTGGGTCGATTTTGTTTCGGGCCATGACGGTTTGGTCCAGCTCCTCTTATCATCTAAGGAAGGGATGGGTAAAGGTGGCGGAGGGTTTTCTTCTTCTTTTTCTTGAAACATCATCGGCGATTGGAAAGAAATCTCCTCTTTCAATTGTTTGCAAAGCGAGTACGAGCACCGATCGACGAGAAAGAGACTCTTCTGGGTTGTGACGATGAGATATTGCGTTTTCGGGCGAACGACATAGTTTTGAAAAGGTCTTAGAATATATTTCTTATATTTCATCCTGTCGCTGACTTTAAAACTTCTTTCCTTCAGATTGGGGGACGATGATTCGTAATAGGCGAGAGGAGCGGCTGTGGTTTGAACAATATGAACTTCGTCCTCAGCCGTCGTTCTCACTCCAAACGTAAAATATCGTTTCGTGAGAAAAATATTCTTCCACCGAAAACTCGTGCGCGGATCCGTATATCGCCGGTCTGTTTGAATGGGCCGTCTCAAAGCTCGATCCATCCGATTCCAAGAGAAGGGAGATTCCTCTTCCGTTTGTTGCGATTCGAATAAATTTCTGTATATATTCTGAACGAGCAGGTTGGAGGATTCGACATCTTGGTTGAAAGAAACGATCGCTTGATGAGGTGGTAAATGCGGAATAAATGTCGCACAATGACACGCCAAAAAAATTTTCAAGTTGGAGATTTGCTTTAGCGTCTTCGAATCCTCCCCGTTCGAAATCCGTTGAGTTGGAAAAACGTCTAACAGCGACATGGCTCCCAATGGAAAAGAAATGATCTCGCCCAGTACTCTCGCCTTTTTGTATATATATAGACACACACAGACACACATAGACGCTCTATGACGTCCGTTTTATTTGTTTTTTTTTGTTTCTCTCTCTCTTCTTTCCAAGAAATCTTATCTCCATGACCTCTTTTTCTTTTCTTAAAAAGATGAATGTGTGTGGGAATGAGGAAGTGAAAGTAATAATTTAATAAACAAAAAATTATCCAACCATGACCTTCTTTTTTTTCAACCTTTCCAATCCAAGGACGTCCAGAGATAGAGGAAGCAGGGAGAGAGGAGGAGGAGGGAAGGGAAGGTCACACTCTCTTTCTCTCTATAAATAATAGGGGAGAGCCCCAAAGTCGTATTTTTGTCCAAGTGGATCATGAGGAGGCATCCCCAGCTCACTACGTGTATTCCTTTCAAATATAAATATGTTGATCTTTCCTTTTATATCATCCAAGGAGTCGTTTACCTGAAAGCCTCCGATTTTTCAAAATGTGCGGGTTATTATGCCGTGGGGAGTTATCAAAAGATGCGGGACGAATTTTTATCCGACGAAAACGTGTTGATGGTTCGTGACATTCCACCTTTGGATGCACAAATTTTGTTAATGAAACGAGCCAAATATTTTTACACGTCCCACTTTCTAACCGTCTCGCAAATGAATAGGATTATGGATCGTCTTGAGAAGACAAAAGGGATTCTCGTTCATTTTAGTGAATGGTTGCACAAATGTTTGCACGGACCTCTCTCGATCGAGAAGACTGGGAAGAATACCTATTATATTCTTCTCGAGGACTCTCCTTCTTCGTCTCATCTTAGAGAGGCTACGACTTTTGAAAAAATACTCGAGCAAGAAAAAATAGAATGGTGGAACAACTACCCCATCCCTCTCCCCGAGCATCAAGAGGAGCCTGTTCAGAAGAAAAAGAAAAAAACCTTTCCAAAAGCCTATCCTCATCCTCCTCGATAATGATGGGGATGAGGAGAAGCCTGTTCAGATTCCTCTCCGTTTGTCAAAACCCGTCGAGGATGAAAAACCTCTCCCTTCCTCAAAACCCCTTGAGGAAGAGAGACCCCTCGAGAAGGAGAAATCTCTCCCATTGTCAAACCTCCTCGAAGATGAAAAACCTCTTCATTTATCAAGACCCCTCGAGGATAAGGGAACCAAAACTTCTCTCTCTTTCGAAGAGGAGGGACCTCTAAATTTGTCAAGAACCCTCAAGAATAAGGGAACCGAAAATCCTCTCCCTTTCTCAAGACTTCTCGAGGAGGAGGAGGAGGAGAGACCGCTCCATGTCTCAAGACAGGACCCCCTTCTATCTCTTGAGGATCCGAGGGAAACGATTCCTATTGAAAAACCATCTATCGACGATCCCCAGAAAAGGTCTTCGGAGGAGATTAGACTTCCATGTAGAAAACGAATCTGCCACATTCATCATTATCATCATCATCATAATAATAATAATAATATACCCCCTTCTCAACAACAGAATCCTACAACATTTGCAGATAAATGCATTCAAACCAATCCCTTTATAGTAACCCTTTTGATTGGAGAACCCGTGAATTAGCCTCGAAAAATAAAATGAGATTCTAGACTGTTTCTATGACCAGAATGTTAAGCCAATAGATAGGTCTAGCTCAGAATTTTTCTTTTTAAAAGAAAATAAATAAATAATCCAAAGACTATTCGTAAATATAAATGGTAAAGTCTCGAGTCGGCTGGAAAAAAATTTTCAGAGCTGAAAAAAATTCTACAACTCAAAAAAAAAAACACTTTCTGTTAATTTTTATCATGTCTTAGACATGATAAAAATTAACAACCCCCCTTCCCTTTTCTTCTGGGAATGTTGTCTCACTCTTTTGAAAAACAAATCGTGATTCATTCATGGAATGATTGCCATTAGAGAAAGGATGAGTCATGATCTATTTTTAGAAAGGGTGAGACATCCTTGCCAGACAAAAAGGGAGGGTCATTAATTTTTATCATGTCTAAAGACATGATAAAAATTAACCAAAAGTTTTTTTTTTTTCAGCTCTGAGAAATTTTTTTTCTTTATTTGAATAGCCAATTTCAACACATGAATATTTCATAAGTATTTTTTTTTGTTTTTTTTCCCTAAAGCGTAGGGAGATCGGATCAGTAGTTTTTCCCTTTTCATCGTCGAAAAAGATTGGGAGGAAAAATCTTTCTCAGCTCTCTCAGAAAAATTTTCAGCCTTAAAAAAAAAAAAAAACTTTTTGTTAATTTTTATCATGTCTTAGACATGATAAAAATTAACTCTACCCCCCCTTTGTCTGGGAATGTTGTCTCACACTTTCTAAAAATAGACCATCACTCCTCCTTTCCTAAAGAAGAGAATTCCAAGAATGGGATCTGGTCTATTTTTAGAAACGGTGAGACCCTATTTCCAGACAAAAGGCGGGTAGAGTTAATTTTTATCATGTCTAAAGTTCAGGGTCCATCCATCTTCTTATGTGAAACGGTGACCCTGACGAGATCGAGATAAACAAGTCCTGTGAGTTGTTTTGTAATCTTGACGCGATCCAAGAAAGACTTTTTATTATTTTCTTTTGAAATAGGCGGGGGGTGGGGAGAGAAAATGTTCTCACGGCCCTCAGATATCTTTTCATAAATATATTTTTATCAAAGTGTTTCGTTCATTCCGATTCTTTTAAGAGGTTGGAATGACCCTGACATTTAGATGGGGTCGCGATCCCGACAGATGTCGCGCGAGTATAAAAGTGTGTATCCTCCGCGAGATTTCTTCAGAGAACAGAAGAAGACGTGAACTGAGCTGGTAAGTCCCTTTGGTCCTATGAATATGGTTTAATCATAACTTCATTTAAAAAGACCTTTGAAACTTTGAAACTTCTTAACCCTTTGAAAAGAAAAATGTCTCTTTCAAGACGACGACTCTAAAACGTTTTATTGTTTTTTTTCCCTTTCTAGATCTTCCCTGTTATACATATATACCTTTTCGATTCTCTTTTTTGCTCCTGTTTGTGGAAGACATCACCGTATTCATCGCCATGGCGTGTTCAGAAAACTTTATCGTTCTCGATCTAGAGGGTTTCCAGTCCTACAACCACAAGAAGGGTGAATTTACCTACGTTTTAAAAGAATTGGGCTATGCGACAAAAGATTTTTTGACCGTGGGATCGTTGACGTTTGCTCCTCCTCACCCCTTCCACCAACTGAATGAAAAAAACCAAAAGACGAATGCCTGGCTGACGAGAAACCGGCACGGACTTCGTTGGAATGAGGGTCATATTCCCTACAACCATTTAGGACGCATTCTCCAATCGCTCACTCACAGCTTCTCCACGATTTATGTGGTGGGATGCCAGAAAGCAAAATTCTTTGCTAAAGCCTTGGATTATCAAAAACCCGTGACGGAAATTTATGTGCCAGATGGAATCATTTGGAAGTATCGGGAAAAATGTGCCCGACATCATCAAAGGATGAAATATTTCCATTGTGCCGAAAACAAAGTGCGCAACTATCGATGGCATATTACGAAAGGAGATTTTCATATCAATCACGTCTATCCAGACGGAACGGAGAAAGAGGAGAGGATTCAGGAGGAAGCAGACAATCCTCTGCAAGCTTTTGATAAGGCCTACGATCAGTTAGAGAAGGATCCGTCCCCAAAAGCGTACGATAACCTCATCCAGAAATGGGATAATCTGTCCTGTTTCCAAGTGATGGAACATCCGGATGAGCATACGCCTTTAAACTTGATGGGCTCTTCTACTTCTCCTTCTTGGTCGTCAACTTCCTCCAATAACTCGAGGAAGACGGAGGGTTGGGGAGACATACCTGAAAATATTCCCCATTACGATCCAGCAGCCTGTTGGGACGAACCTTCCAAAGAATCTCATGAGACCCCCAAAATATCTTCAGAGGATCCAAAGACAAAATCCACTGAGTGTTGGGACAATGAACGGACGACTCATGCTCTAAAATCCACTAAGGCTATGTCCACTGAGTGTTGGGACAATGAACAGACGACTCATGCTCCAAAATCGACTGAGACTATGTCCACTGAATGTTGGGACAATGAACGGACGACCCATGCTCCAAAATCGACTGAGACTATGTACACTGAGTGTTGGGACGATGAAACCGAAAAGACGACAGAGAATTGGGATGACCGTTCTCAAAAGTATTTGAATTGATATATACATAAACTCAGGAGAAAAAAAATAAAGAAAAGATTTTTAGAAATAAGTAGAGAAAGGTTCTCCGCTTTCCCTATATTTATGGAAATGGACTGAGGAGAGAGAAAGAGAGACGAATCAGGAGACCAAAAAAATGGGTCTTGGAAGGGATGAGTGCAAATGCATTCGATTCCTTCCAAGACCCATTTTTTTTTTGGGTCATTCTCTCATCCAATCTTGGAAAAGAACTTTGTCCTATTTTTCTAGGTCCATTCAAAAAGAAATGAATCTATCCATAAATTTTCTTAAAAGAAAAAAAAACAGAAAGATCCTTTACCTCATGACGGTTTAAAGTCGAGAATCTTGGAAAAAGTCATCCACTCTCCATCCAGTCAAGCTTCTCTGTAGAAAATCTAGTAGGTGCATCTGCATTCTTGAACACCCGGCAGTTATTATTGGACGCGAAACGTCGAATGCTGAAATAGTTAACAGTGAGCCCATTCTTAAAGAAACGGGGATGTTTTATTCATCCAGTCGAGTGCGGAAAAATTTCTGAGAGCCGGAGAAAAATTTCTCTGACTGAAAAAAAAAAAAAAAAAAAAAAAAAAACCCTTTTAGTCTGAAAATTGATGTCTTCAATTTTTCGAAAATTGAAGACATCAATTTTCAAATTTTCAGACTAAAAAGGGGGGTAATTTATTTTTCAGAAACTTTTCCCAGCCGACTCGATGTGAATAAAACTTTACTGTTTGTTAAGAATGTTATTTAATGGATCGATTTCAACCTATCGAGTTTCGCTTGAGTTCCGGCCGTGCTGTGGGCACACCTGGATACAAGTTTTCCCCTTTTGGAATAGAATAAATCTTTACTGTTTTTTAAGAATGTTATTTAATGGATCGATTTCAACCTATCGAGTTTCGCTTGAGTTCCGGCCGTGCTGTGGGCCCACCTGGATACAAGTTTTGCCCTTTTGGAATAGAATTTCCGTCAAGGTAGGCTACTTTTCCTCTTTTTGCATTTTTCATGTCATTTCATTTGTATTACAATATACTGAATACGGGCGTTCGAACTGATTTCTAGGCTATTTCTATACAAACGGAGCTCGATCCAAGAAACAAATTATGTCTTTTTTTTTTATTTTGTCGACTGCCAATTTGTATTGGAATATACTGAAAACGGGTGTTTGAGTCGATTTTCAGTATATTTCAATACAAATAGAGCTCGGTCCAAGAAAGAAATGATGTCTTTTTTTTTTATTTTGTGAACTGCCAATTTGTATTGGAATATACTGAAAACGGGTGTTTGAGTCGGTTTCAGTATATTTCAATACAAATAGAGCTCGATCCAAGAAAGAAATGATGTTTTTTTTTTATTTTGTGGACTGCCAATTTGTACTGGAATATACTGAAAACGGGTATTTGAGTCGGTTTTCAGTATATTTCAATACAAGTGGAGCTCTATCCAAGAAAAAAATGATGTCTTTTTTTTTATTTTGTGGACTGCCAATTTTGTATTGGAATATACTGAAAACGGGCGTTCACGTCGGTTTTTAGTATATTTCAATACAAATGGAGCTGGATCCAAGAAAAAATGATGTCTTTTTTTATGTTGTGGACAGCCAATTTTGTATTGGAATATACTGAAAACGGGCGTTCACGTTGGTTTTCAGTATATTCTAATACAAGTGGAGCTCCATCCAAGAAAAAAATGATGTCTTTTTTTATGTTGTGGACTGCCCTATTTTGTATTGGAATATACTGAAAACGTTCGTTCGAGTCGGTTTTCAGTATATTCAAATACAAATGGAGCTCTATCCAAGAAAAAAATGATGTCTTTTTTTATGTTGTGGACAATCAATTTTGTATTGGAATATACTGAAAACGGGCGTTCGAGTCCTTTTTCCGACTATTTCTACACACATTCCATTATATTAAAATGACGTCATGGTTGAGTCCAAACAGAGTCGTCCCCGGACAGAGTCATCTCCGGACAAAGTCGTCCCCGGACAATTTTATACCGAATTTGTATAGAGATATACTTAAAATGGGCTTGGAGGGGAGGGCGCTTTCTAGTATATTCCTATATACATTCGGTTGCATTCAGAAACAAAAAGAATGTCTTTTTGATGGACAAAAAACTTTTTGTTAATTTTTATCATGTCTTCCAGACATGATAAAAATTAACTCATCCCCCTTTTGTCTGGGTATGTTGTCTCACCGTTTCTAAAAATAGACCAGAACCCAGTCTTTTCTTGGAATTCTATTCTTTAAAAGGATGAGTCATGGTCTATTTTTAGAAAGTGGGAGACAACATTCCCAGACAAAAGGGGGGTGAGTTAATTTTTATCATGTCTAGAAGACATGATAAAAATTAACAAAAAGTTTTTTTTTTTTTTTTTTTTTTTTTTACATCTCAGAATTTTTTTCTGAGCTCTGAGAAATTAGCCGTTCCCATTTCGTTTTTCGACTTTCACTTTCAACTCTTCACTTTTCCTATCCACTGTCGTTGGAATTGTGTTCACTGGGGGCTATTTCTTTTTTTGCAATCTCGCTTTTAGTTTTCTCTGAGATTCTTTAGAAATGGCTATACAAATTTCACCATCTATATAGAGATGATGTCCAAACAAAGTCGTCCCCGGACCATCTTGATGACCGAATATTTATAGAAATAGTCTGAAAATGGGCTTGAGGGCCGGTTTCTGGACGATTCCTCTACAAATTCGGCCGCATCCAGAAAAACAAAAATACATAGTTTCTTTTTCGGTGGACAGGAGATGATAAATTTCTTTTCTCTCTCTCTCTCTCCCAATATTGGAGGAGAGAGTGGCCCAAAAAAATGGGTCTCGGAAGGAATCGAATGCATTTTGAAATGCACTCATTCCTTCCAAGACCCATTTTTTTGGTCTCCTGATTCAACTCTCCAGTCTATGGAATAGGGAAAGCGGAGAACGTTTCCCCTTCTTTAAGCGACTGGAGACCATATCGCATCATCATCATCATCATCACCATCACCATCGTCCTCTTTCTGATACTTTTCAACGAAGGCTTGATGTCTCTGGATGATTTTGGGGAGATGATGGATCCCGAATTGAGTGATGAAAAAGAGAGGACTCTTTTTCCTTTCTTGTTCGTCTTGCACAGTCTCTCGGAGGGTGATATACGTTTCCCCGTCCTCCTCAATTTTCGTCAGAGGTCTCATGAACATTTTACACATCCAAGGGAAGAGCGACTTGTTATGCAGGGATTTCGAAGCGACGAAGGCCGCTTCATTCGAAGTGAGGACAATCTGGTTCGGTTGACCCCATTCTTTGGAGTAGTTGTCCATATCGCCTAGTCGAAGAAAATGGTGTCGATTAGGAAAAAAGACTTGGAGAACACTCGTCGTATGCGAGACCTTCGTAGGCAAGAGAGTCAAGATATCTTTGGCATTCCAGTACAGGAATCCTAGATCCACATACGCGTGCACGTAATAGTGATCGTTATATTCCAGTTTGAGCTGCATGGCTTTTGTATTTTTTTTTCCGTTCTCAAGGCGAAATACTCGTCTGATATGAACAAGAGCTCGCTGGCGATCCGTTTATATAGACTCCTCAGAGAGAGAGAGAGGGAGAGGGGAGGAGGAGGAACAAGGGTGATGAATTCTAAAATAAAAAATATGATAACGAAATGAGATCGGCTGGCAAAATATTTTCAGAGCTCAGAAAAAAATTCTGAGATGTAAAAAAAAAAAAAACTTTTTGTTAATTTTTATCATGTCTTCTAGACATGAGAAATATTAACTCACCCCCCTTTTGTCTGGGTATGTTGTGTCACCGTTTCTAAAAATAGACCAGAACCCAGTCTTTTCTTGGATTCTATTCTTTAAAAGGATGAGTCATGGTCTATTTTTAGAAAGTGGGAGACAACATTCCCAGACAAAAAGGGGGGGGGTGAGTGAATTTTTATCATGTCTAGAAGACATGATAAAAATTAACAAAAGTTTTTTTTTTTTTTTTTTTTTTTTTACATTTCAGAATTTCTTTCTGAGCTCTGAGAAATTTTTCCTAGCCGATCTCATTTCGTTTTTCGACTTTCACTTTCAACTCTTCACTTTTCTATAAAAGCATTCCACGTTTCTGTTCAGAACAGTGTCTCTCTCTACCCAAATCTGAAACCCTAGTCACGAGAGAATATGAGACTAGAAAAATAGTTTAGCTTATTGATCTAAAAAATGTCCCATGCTAGAACTCAGAATTATAATCAGAGCGGGGCTTTCCAGTATCCACTTCCAAGATTTTAGATTTGTCATGGGTGACATGTTCCCAAATTCATAAATTCTTCAATTATAGTCCCCTTCTTTGACAAATGGCTAAGAAATTCTGAAAGAATATCATGATAAAGATTTAGCTATCTATATATAACATTATGTTTTCTTTTCAAAAAAAAATCCAGTCTTGATCGAAATGGACTTTACGCACAATTTATTGTGTCCCCCCTTTCCAAGATTGGTTTGAAGAAGTGATCAAAAAAAAATGGGTCTGGAAGGAAAAGGGTGAATTTCGAGAAAAGAAAAGAGGACCCTCTTTTTCTCGCAATGCACCCGTTTCCTTCCAGACCCATTTCTTTTGCCTCCTCAGAACTCTCTTTCGTTTCTCCTCCCTCTCTCTCTTAAGAGGGATTGAAAGAAAGAGGCTAGATGGAAAAGTTTCTTTTTTTTCTTTCGAGAAGATAAAAAAAAATTTGGAGGAGGAGTAAATTTTTTTTGGGTGGTGGTGGTTGTTTTTTTTAGAAGGTGATAACTTTAGTGACATTTAAAGAGACCACCAGAGGATCCGTTTGAGTCTCGACGACCTTTTCTTGACGGGGGTCTGTCTGGCAATAAGCGCTGGCATATTGTTTAGGGTAAGTAGAAGAATCCGTCATGCCTGGATGAGGCGGTATGTAGCGCACTCCCAGATTAAAGAGGGTGATGAAGGGAAATTTCTCCCCCGGATAGAGCAGTCGGTAAACGGGTTGATTGGGTACAACTCGAACCAGCGGCTGAGTTAAAATGCTATACACCCAGGCCAGAAGCTGATTATTTTTAGGATTATTTTCGGCCAGATGTAACATTTCTTCGCTGGAGAGGACATATGCCTCTTGAGAACTGCCGAGACTCTCAAGATCTTTTATTTTCCTGAAGACGTGGTTTTCGTCGAAAAACACGGAGAGAATGTCCCAGGTTCTTTTACAGGAAGTATGAATCAGAGGCAAAATGTCCGTAGCATTCCAAAACAATCTTCTGTCATCCACATAACAGCGAATGCTCACAAACTCATTATATAAGACGCGGATCATCATCTTGAGTAGAAATATGGATACGCACAGCAGTCTCTCTCTCTGGGAAATAGAGTCTGTCTTCCACTCGCCTCTCTATATATACGAGAAGACCACGTGATGGGCGACGTGACGGTTGACATCTAGAAAAAAAAATCAACTTTGTCTATCTCTCTCTCTCTATGACCTTCTATTTTTTTTCCTAAAGGACACCCCGTCACCTTCTCAAAGGTCATGGGATTGAGAGGAACGAAAGAAAAAAAAACAACCATCCTTTGTATACTACCTATGACCTTCTCCTAGAGACCCCTGTCATTTTCTTCTCGAGGGCTACGTGATGAAAGCTTTTTTTTTATTCTAAAATTTATCAACTTTGTAGACACATGACCCCCTCACCTTCTCAAAGGCAATTACGTATGGAATGGGAGCCTTTTGGTTTTTTCTTTTGAGAAAATAAAAAATAAAACAACTCTATAATCATCTCTCGATGACCTTCACAAACACTCATGTTTTATCATTTTTTTTATTTTAGAATTCATCAACCTTGTTCCTCCTCCTACCCTCTCCCTCTCTCTCTCTCTGAGGAGTCTATATAAACGGATCGCCAGCGAGCTCTTGTTCATATCAGACGAGTATTTCGCCTTGAGAACGGAAAAAAAAACACAAAAGCCATGCTGCTCAAACTGGAATATAACGATGACTATTACGTGCACGCGTATGTGGATCTAGGATTCCTGTACTGGAATGCCAAAGATATCTTGACTCTCTTGCCTACGAACGTCTCGCATACGACGAGTGTTCTCCAAGTCTTTTTTCCTAATCGACACCATTTTCTTCGACTAGGCGATATGGACAACTACTCCAAAGAATGGGGTCAACCGAACCAGATTGTCCTCACTTCGAATGAAGCGGAATTCGTCGCTTCGAAATCCCTGCATAACAAGTCGCTCTTCCCTTGGATGTGTAAAATATTCATGAGACCTCTGACGAAAATTGAGGAGGACGGGGAAACGTATATCACCCTCCGAGAGACTGTGCAAGACGAACAAGAAAGGAAAAAGAATCCTCTCTTTTTCATCACTCAATTCGGGATCCATCATCTCCCCAAAATCATCCAGAGACATCAAGCCTTCGTTGAAAAGTATCAGAAAGAGGACGATGGTGATGGTGATGATGATGATGATGATGCGATATGGTCTCCAGTCGCTTAAAGAAGGGGAAACGTTCTCCGCTTTCCCTATTCCATAGACTGGAGAGTTGAATCAGGAGACCAAAAAAATGGGTCTTGGAAGGAATGAGTGCATTTCAAAATGCATTCGATTCCTTCCGAGACCCATTTTTTTGGGCCACTCTCTACTCCAATATTGGGAGAGAGAGAGAGAGAAAAGAAATTTATCATCTCCTGTCCACCGAAAAAGAAACTATGTATTTTTGTTTTTCTGGATGCGGCCGAATTTGTAGAGGAATCGTCCAGAAACCGGCCCTCAAGCCCATTTTCAGACTATTTCTATACATATTCGGTCATCAAGATGGTCCGGGGACGACTTTGTTTGGACATCATCTCTATATAGATGGTGAATTTGTATAGCCATTTCTAAAGAATCTCAGAGAAAACTAAAAGCGAGATTGCAAAAAAAGAAATAGCCTCCAGTGAACACAATTCCAACGACAGTGGATAGGAAAAGTGAAGAGTTGAAAGTGAAAGTCGAAAAACGAAATGGGATCGGCTAGGAAAAATTTCTCAGAGCTCAGAAAAAAATTCTGAGATGTAAAAAAAAAAAAAAAAAAAAAAAAAAAAACTTTTTGTTAATTTTTATCATGTCTTCTAGACATGATAAAAATTAACTCACCCCCCTTTTGTCTGGGAATGTTGTCTCCCACTTTCTAAAAACAGACCATGACTCATCCTTTTAAAGAATAGAATTCCAAGAAAAGACTGGGTTCTGGTCTATTTTTAGAAACGGTGAGACAACATACCCAGACAAAAGGGGGATGAGTTAATTTTTATCATGTCTAGAAGACATGATAAAAATTAACAAAAAGTTTTTTGTCCATCAAAAAGACATTCTTTTTGTTTCTGAATGCAACCGAATGTATATAGGAATATACTAGAAAGCGCCCTCCCCTCCAAGCCCATTTTAAGTATATCTCTATACAAATTCGGTATAAAATTGTCCGGGGACGACTTTGTCCGGAGATGACTCTGTCCGGGGACGACTCTATTTGGACTCAACCATGACGTCATTTTATTATAGTGGAATGTGTGTAGAAATGGTCGGAAAAAGGACTCGAACGCCCGTTTTCAGTATATTCCAATACAAAATTGATTGTCCACAACATAAAAAAAGACATCATTTTTTTTCTTGGATAGAGCTCCATTTGTATTTGAATATACTGAAAACCGACTCGAACGCCCGTTTTCAGTATATTCCAATACAAAATAGGGCAGTCCACAACATAAAAAAAAGACATCATTTTTTTCTTGGATGGAGCTCCACTTGTATTAGAATATACTGAAAACCAACGTGAACGCCCGTTTTCAGTATATTCTAATACAAAATAGGGCAGTCCACAATATAAAAAAAAGACATCATTTTTTTCTTGGATGGAGCTCCATTTGTATTGAAATATACTGAAAACCGTCGTGAACGCCCGTTTTCAGTATATTCCAATACAAAATTGGCAGTCCACAAAATAAAAAAAAAGACATCATTTTTTTCTTGGATCGAGCTCCACTTGTATTGTAATATACTGAAAACCGACGTGAACGCCCGTTTTCAGTATATTCCAATACAAAAGTGGCTGTCCACAAAATAAAAAAAAGACATCATTTTTTTTCTTGGATCGAGCTCCATTTGTATTGGAATATACTGAAAACCGACTCGAACGCCCGTTTTCAGTATATTCCAATACAAAATAGGGCAGTCCACAACATAAAAAAAAGACATCATTTTTTTCTTGGATGGAGCTCCATTTGTATTGAAATATACTGAAAACCGACGTGAACGCCCGTTTTCAGTATATTCCAATACAAAATTGGCTGTCCACAAAATAAAAAAAAGACATCATTTTTTTCTTGGATCCAGCTCCATTTGTATTGAAATATACTGAAAACCGACGTGAACGCCCGTTTTCAGTATATTCCAATACAAAATTGGCAGTCCACAAAATAAAAAAAAAGACATAATTTTTTTCTTGGATCGAGCTCTATTTGTATTGAAATATACTGAAAACCGACTCAAACACCCGTTTTCAGTATATTCCAATACAAATTGGCAGTCCACAAAATAAAAAAAAAAGACATCATTTCTTTCTTGGATCGAGCTCTATTTGTATTGAAATATACTGAAAACCGACTCAAACACCCGTTTTCAGTATATTCCAATACAAATTGGCAGTCCACAAAATAAAAAAAAGACATCATTTCTTTCTTGGATCGAGCTTCTTTGTATTGAAATATACTGAAAACCGACTCAAACACCCGTTTTCAGTATATTCCAATACAAATTGGCAGTTCACAAAATAAAAAAAAAAAAAGACATCATTTCTTTCTTGGACCGAGCTCTATTTGTATTGAAATATACTGAAAATCGACTCAAACACCCGTTTTCAGTATATTCCAATACAAATTGGCAGTCGACAAAATAAAAAAAAAAGACATCATTTCTTTCTTGGATCGAGCTCCGTTTGTATAGAAATAGCCTAGAAATCAGTTCGAACGCCCGTATTCTGTATATTGTA
Organism: Stegodyphus dumicola; assembly: GCF_044657685.1. Classification (NCBI taxonomy): domain Eukaryota; kingdom Metazoa; phylum Arthropoda; class Arachnida; order Araneae; family Eresidae; genus Stegodyphus; species Stegodyphus dumicola. The sequence continues at coordinate 101,336,419 of NC_140772.1, read as the reverse complement.
ATACAAATGAAATGACATGAAAAATGCAAAAAGAGGAAAAGTAGCCTACCTTGACGGAAATTCTATTCCAAAAGGGGAAAACTTGTATCCAGGTGGGCCCACAGCACGGCCGGAACTCAAGCGAAACTCGATAGGTTGAAATCGATCCATTAAATAACATTCTTAAAAAACAGTAAAGTTTTATTCACATCTAAAACTCAAGCGAAACTCGATAGGTTGAAATCGATCCATTAAATAACATTCTTAAAAAACAGTAAAGATTTATTCTATTCCAAAAGGGGAAAACTTGTATCCAGGTGGGCCCACAGCACGGCCGGAACTCAAGCGAAACTCGATAGGTTGAAATCGATCCATTAAATAACATTCTTAACAAACAGTAAAGTTTTATTCACATCGAGTCGGCTGGGAAAAGTTTCTGAAAAATAAATTACCCCCCTTTTTAGTCTGAAAATTTGAAAATTGATGTCTCCAATTTTCGAAAAATTGAAGACATCAATTTTCAGACTAAAAGGGTTTTTTTTTTTTTTTTTTTTTTTTTTTTTTCAGTCAGAGAAATTTTTCTCCGGCTCTCAGAAATTTTTCCGCACTCGACTGGATGAATAAAACATCCCCGTTTCTTTAAGAATGGGCTCACTGTTAACTATTTCAGCATTCGACGTTTTGCGTCCAATAATAACTGCCGGGTGTTCAAGAATGCAGATGCACCTACTAGATTTTCTACAGAGAAGCTTGACTGGATGGAGAGTGGATGACTTTTTCCAAGATTCTCGACTTTGGACCGTCATGAGGTAAAGGATCTTTTTGTTTTTTTTTCTTTTAAGAAAATTTATGGATAGATTCATTTCTTTTGGAATGGACCTAGAAAAATGGGACAAAGTTCTTTTCCAAGATTGGATGAGAGAGGGACCCAAAAAAAAAGGGTCTTGGAAGGAATCGAATGCATTTGCACTCATTCCTTCCAAGACCCATTTTTTTTTGGTCTCCTGATTCGTCTCTCTTTCTCTCTCCTCAGTCCATTTCCATAAATATAGGGAAAGCGGAGAACCTTTCTCTACTTATTTCTAAAAATCGTTTCTTTATTTTTTTTCTCCTGAGTTTATGTATATATCAATTCAAATACTTTTGAGAACGGTCATCCCAATTCTCTGTCGTCTTTTCGGTTTCATCGTCCCAACACTCAGTGGACATAGTCTCAGTCGATTTTGGAGCATGGGTCGTCCGTTCATTGTCCCAACATTCAGTGGACATAGTCTCAGTAGATTTTGGAGCATGAGTCGTCTGTTCATTGTCCCAACACTCAGTGGACATAGCCTTAGTGGATTTTAGAGGATGAGTCGTCCGTTCATTGTCCCAACACTCAGTGGATTTTGTCTTTGGATCCTCTGAAGATATTTTGGGGGTCTCATGAGATTCTTTGGAAGGTTCGTCCCAACAGGCTGCTGGATCGTAATGGGGAATATTTTCAGGTATGTCTCCCCAACCCTCCGTCTTCCTCGAGTTATTGGAGGAAGTTGACGACCAAGAAGGAGAAGTAGAAGAGCCCATCAAGTTTAAAGGCGTATGCTCATCCGGATGTTCCATCACTTGGAAACAGGACAGATTATCGCATTTCTGGATGAGGTTATCGTACGCTTTTGGGGACGGATCCTTCTCTAACTGATCGTAGGCCTTATCAAAAGCTTGCAGAGGATTGTCTGCTTCCTCCTGAATCCTCTCCTCTTTCTCCGTTCCGTCTGGATAGACGTGATTGATATGAAAATCTCCTTCCGTAATATGCCATCGATAGTTGCGCACTTTGTTTTCGGCACAATGGAAACATTTCATCCTTTGATGATGTCGGGCACATTTTCCCCGATACTTCCAAATGATTCCATCTGGCACATAAATTTCCGTCACGGGTTTTTGATAATCCAAGGCTTTAGCAAAGAATTTAGCTTTCTGGCATCCCACCACATAAATCGTGGAGAAGCTGTGAGTGAGCGATTGGAGAATGCGTCCTAAATGGTTGTAGGGAATATGACCCTCGTTCCAACGAAGTCCGTGCCGGTTTCTCGTCAGCCAGGCATTCGTCTTTTGGTTTTTTTCATTCAGTTGGTGGAAGGGGTGAGGAGGAGCAAACGTCAACGATCCCACGGTCAAAAAATCTTTTGTCGCATAGCCCAATTCTTTTAAAACGTAGGTAAATTCACCCTTCTTGTGGTTGTAGGACTGGAAACCCTCTAGATCGAGCACGATAAAGTTTTCTGAACACGCCATGGCGATGAATACGGTGATGTCTTCCACAAACAGGAGCAAAAAAGAGAATCGAAAAGGTATATATGTATAACAGGGAAGATCTAGAAAGGGAAAAAAAAACAATAAAACGTTTTAGAGTCGTCGTCTTGAAAGAGACATTTTTCTTTTCAAAGGGTTAAGAAGTTTCAAAGTTTCAAAGGTCTTTTTAAATGAAGTTATGATTAAACCATATTCATAGGACCAAAGGGACTTACCAGCTCAGTTCACGTCTTCTTCTGTTCTCTGAAGAAATCTCGCGGAGGATACACACTTTTATACTCGCGCGACATCTGTCGGGATCGCGACCCCATCTAAATGTCAGGGTCATTCCAACCTCTTAAAAGGATCGGAATGAAAGAAACACTTTGATAAAAATATATTTATGAAAAGATATCTGAGGGTCGTGAGAACATTTTCTCTCCCCACCCCCCGCCTATTTCAAAAAAAAATAATAAAAAGTCTTCCTTGGATCGCGTCAAGATTACAAAACAACTCACAGGACTTGTTTATGTCGATCTCGTCAGGGTCACCGTTTCACATAAGAAGATGGATGGACCCTGAACTTTAGACATGATAAAAATTAACTCTACCCGCCTTTTGTCTGGAAATAGGGTCTCACCGTTTCTAAAAATAGACCAGATCCCATTCTTGGAATTCTCTTCTTTAGGAAAGGTGGAGTGATGGTCTATTTTTAGAAAGTGTGAGACAACATTCCCAGACAAAGGGTAGAGTTAATTTTCATCATGTCTAAGACATGATAAAAATTAACAAAAAGTTTTTTTTTTTTTTTTTTTTTAAGGCTGAAAATTTTTCTGAGAGAGCTGAGAAAGATTTTTCCTCCCAATCTTTTTCGACGATGAAAATTGAAAAACTACTGATCCGATCTCCCTACGCTTTAGGGAAAAAAAACAAAAAAAATACTTATGAAATATTCATGTGTTGAAATTGGCTATTCAAATAAGTGACATTTTGTTTCTCATTGGAACTGTTCAACGGCGAGTCCACTCGTCTCATTCTTTGGGGTAGGGGATGAAAGTACAGCGGTTTGTTGAAATCGATGATAATTTCCTCTTTAGTCGGCGGAACTGTAAATCTATCCCGTCTTAACTCTTCTAATCTCTTTGTAAGTCTTTCCACTTGCTCTGCTAAGGTTTCCTCGGTACTCATGATCTCTCTTAGTTTAGGGAAGTCTTGACGTATTGGCTAGAGAACAGAGGGTCTTTTTCTCTCTATACATATACCATGTGGGAGCGTGTGATTTATAAATCCTTGTGAAATCTTTCTACGTCTTGTGTAACTTGGAAGATTCGTCTTGTGTAACTTGGAAAATTCGTCTTCTTCTCGTCGATTGGGCTGGAGTTATAGAAAAGAAATGGGATTGGAAAGAAATCAACATATTACAAAAAAAGGAACTTTTTTTTTCTATTTTTTTTTCTCTAGGGATTTACATACCATTTCATTCATGAACATTCAAGGGTTCTCTCCAAGACCAAATTTTAGAAGAGGACCACAAAGAGTACACTTGAGGATCCTCTTTCAGGTCTAGGTGAGATAAGGGTTGAGACCAATATTCTTGGGTCTCTAAAGCATCCCAACTTAGACATTTATTATTATTATTAGAAAGTTCATCCTCCTCCTCCTCCTCCTCATCGTCGCACGAGTTCTCCTGGGGAGATTCTTCCGCCTCCTCTTCGTCTTCGACAGCTTTGCTTTCGGAGAGGTAACAATGTAATTTCCGGAAAACGTAACTACCCTCCATCAAATGGTATCGAAAATTTCTCACCTTGTTCTCGGCACAATGAATCATCTTTTGAAAATATTGGTGTCGCGTGCATTTCGACTTGTTGCGCCACTCGGTTTTCCCTGGGATGTAAAACTCGTAAACGGATCGCTGGCAGAGCTTGCTGAAAAATTCGGCTTTATCGTATCCATTGACGTAGATCGTCTCCACATTTTCGGTCAGTATTTTCAGGATCGTAGGAAGATGCTCGTAGGAAAGACGACCCTCGGTCCATTGCAGGCCGTGTCGGTTATTTGTAGTCTGGTTGACCACAGCTTGATTGCGGGGCGATAAGTCATCGTAATGGACAGGAGGGAGAAAAATCATGGATCCGCATAAGGTTAAATCGCAAGTGATGTAGCCCAGTTCTTTCAAGATGTAACATATATCTCCCGTCTTTGGATCATAACAGTGAAAGTATTCCATGTCCAGAACAATGTAGGAATCTTTGAGAGGTTTGGCACTCAAAATGTCCATCTTCTTCAATTGAGGAAAAAAAGAAAACAAAGTTCTCTCTCTCTCTCGCTGTGTGTCCTGAAGGAAAAAATGGATAGCGTTCTCTCGCCGTCTCCTCTTTTATATATATAGAGAGAGAAGGTTGCACGTGACAGGTCGTATGAATTCTGGGAAAGGTCACATTCGTATATATATTTGTTTTTTGAATAATATCGTGCGTATCTCAATACACATCCATCATAATAATAATAAAGGTCACCTTGGAAAGAAAGAGATAAAAAACATGGAACTCGTGCTCGACTTTGAAGGTTTCTACGATTCTCAAGGAGCCTTTATTGTGAAAGAATTGGCTTACGTCACATTGGACGGTACTTCTCGAGGGGTATTTGTTTTTAAACCCCCGTTTCCATGGCAAATGCTCACCGAGAAAGAAAAACGAACCGCTGTGTGGGCGAGTGATTATTATCACGGCTTGTCGTGGTACGAAGGAGAAATTCCGTACAGTTATTTTCCATGGGTGTTAACGATGTTGACGGAACCTTTTTCCATGATTTGGGTGCGAGGAGAAATGAAACGGCGGTTTTTAGAGAAATGGTTGCAAAGATCCATTTATTGCATTTCGGGATCGACGCAAGAGATTCTCAAGTACAATGGGATCGAACACATGAATTGTCCTAACCATACAAAAGGTTTTTTCCATTGCGCTCTACAAAAAGCGGTTCGGTATCATTATTATTTAAAGACACAGAGAAGAAATTCGCAAGGTCGATCCTGCACTATTCAATCTTGACAGAACTCATTAAAAAAAAATACATTCACGTTACTTCTTCAACAGCATAGATGGTTCTGAAGCGAAACTTGGAATTTTGAAATAATAGATCAGAGAGAAATCATTCTTAAAAAAAATGGTAAAGTCTCGAATCGGCTGGGAGAAAAAAAATTTCTCAGAGCTGAAAAAAAAAAAAAAAAAAAACTTTTGGTTAATTTTTATCATGTCTTAGACATGATAAAAATTAATGACCCTCCCTTTTTGTCTGGGAAGGATGTCTCACCCTTTCTAAAAATAGATCATGACTCATCCTTTCTCTAATGGCAATCATTCCATGAATGAATCACGATTTGTTTTTCAAAAGAGTGAGACAACATTCCCAGACGAAAAGGGAAGGGGGGTCGTTAATTTTTATCATGTCTAAGACATGATAAAAATTAACAAAAAGTTTTTTTTTTTTTTTGAGTTGTAGAATTTTTTTCAGCTCTGAAAATTTTTTTTCAGCCGACTCAAGACTTTACCATTTATATTTACGAATAGTCTTTGGATTATTTATTTATTTTCTTTTAAAAAGAAAAATTCTGAGCTAGACCTATCTATTGGCTTAACATTCTGGTCATAGAAACAGTCTAGAATCTCATTTTATTTTTCGAGGCTAATGCACGGGTTCTCCAATCAAAAGGGTTACTATAAAGGGATTGGTTTGAATGCATTTATCTGCAAATGTTGTAGGATTCTGTTGTTGAGAAGGGGGTATATTATTATTATTATTATTATTACTATTATTATTATTATGATAATGATGATTGTGGCAGATTCGTTTTCTACATGGAAGTCTAATCTCCTCCGAAGACCTTTTCTGGGGATCGTCGATAGATGGTTTTTCAATAGGAATCGTTTCCCTCGGATCCTCAAGAGATAGAGGGGGGTCCTGTCTTGAGACATGGAGCGGTCTCTCCTCCTCCTCCTCCTCGAGAAGTCTTGAGAAAGGGAGAGGATTTTCGGTTCCCTTATTCTTGAGGGGTCTTGACAAATTGAGAGGTCCCTCCTCTTCGAAAGAGAGAGAAGTTTTGGTTCCCTTATCGTCGAGGGGTTTTGACAAATCGAGAGGTCCCTCATTTTCGAGGGGTCTTGATAAATGGAGAGGTTTTTCATCTTCGAGGGGGTTTGATAAAGGAAGAGGTCCCTCCTTCTCGAGGGGTCTTGATAAATGGAGAGGTTTTTCATCCTCGACGGGTTTTGACAAACGGAGAGGAATCTGAACAGGCTTCTCCTCATCCCCATCATTATCGAGGAGGATGAGGATAGGCTTTTGGAAAGGGTTTTTTCTTTTTCTTCTGAACAGGCTCCTCTTGATGCTCGGGGAGAGGGATGGGGTAGTTGTTCCACCATTCTATTTTTTCTTGCTCGAGGATTTTTTCAAAAGTCGTAGCCTCTCTAAGATGAGACGAAGAAGGAGAGTCCTCGAGAAGAATATAATAGGTATTCTTCCCAGTCTTCTCGATCGAGAGAGGTTCGTGCAAACATTTGTGCAACCATTCACTAAAATGAACGAGAATCCCTTTTGTCTTCTCAAGACGATCCATAATCCTATTCATTTGCGAGACGGTTAGAAAGTGGACGCGTAAAAATATTTGGCTCGTTTTCATTAACAAAATTTGTGCATCCAAAGGTGGAATGTCACGAACCATCAACACGTTTTCGTCGGATAAAAATTCGTCCCGCATCTTTTGATAACTCCCCACGGTATAATAACACGCACATTTTGAAAAATCGGAGGCTTTCAGGTAAACGACTCCTTGGATGATATAAAAGGAAAGATCAACATATTTATATTTGAAAGGAATACACGTAGTGAGCTGGGGATGCCTCCTCATGATCCACTTGGACAAAAATACGACTTTGGGGCTCTCCCCTTTTATTTATAGAGAGAAAGAGAGTGTGACCTTCCCTTCCCTCCTCCTCCTCTCTCCCTGCTTCCTCTATCTCTGGACGTCCTTGGATTGGAAAGGTTGCAAAAAAGAAGGTCATGGTTGGATAATTTTTTGTTTATTAAATTATTACTTTCACTTCCTCATTCCCACACACATTCATCTTTTTAAGAAAAGAAAAAGAGGTCATGGAGATAAGATTTCTTGGAAAGAAGAGAGAGAGAAACAAAAAAAAAACAAATAAAACGGACGTCATAGAGCCTCTATGTGTGTCTGTGTGTGTCTATATAGATATATAAAAAGACGAGAGTACTGGGCGAGATCATTTCTTTTCCATTGGGAGCCATGTCGCTATTAGACGTTTTTCCAACTCAACGGATTTCGAACGGGGAGGATTTGAAGACGCTAAAGCAAATCTCCAACTTGAAAATTTTTTTGGCGTGTCATTGTGCGACATTTATTCCGCATTTACCACCCCATCAAGCGATCGTTTCTTTCAACCAAGATGTCGAATCCTCCAACCTGCTCGTTCAGAATATATACAGAAATTTATTCGAATCGCAACAAACGAAAGAGGAATCTCCCTTCTCTTGGAATCGGATGCATCGAGCTTTGAGACGGCCCATTCAAACAGACCGGCGATATACAGATCCGCGCACGAGTTTTCGGTGGAAGAATATTTTTCTCACGAAACGATATTTTACGTTTGGAGTGAGAACGACGGCTGAGGACGAAGTTCATATTGTTCAAACCACAGCCGCTCCTCTCGCCTATTACGAATCATCGTCCCCCAATCTGAAGGAAAGAAGTTTTAAAGTCAGCGACAGGATGAAATATAAGAAATATATTCTAAGACCTTTTCAGAACTATGTCGTTCGCCCGAAAACGCAATATCTCATCGTCACAACCCAGAAGAGTCTCTTTCTCGTCGATCGGTGCTCGTACTCGCTTTGGAAACAATTGAAAGAGGAGATTTCTTTCCAATCGCCGATGATGTTTCAAGAAAAAGAAGAAGAAAACCCTCCGCCACCTTTACCCATCCCCTTCCTTAGATGATAAGAGGAGCTGGACCAAACCGTTATTTCCCGAAACAAAATCGACCCGGCAACGGAATGAAATTGAAGTCATCACAATTGAAGATGAGGAGGAAGAAAAAAAATTACCTCTTAAAAAACGGTCGACTTACCGGAACCTACCTGGCGTGCAAGATCCGCTTCAGAATCCAGAAGCTTCTTCTTCTTCTTCCCCGACTTGTTCAAACAGGCAACCTCTTTTGGACTCCTCACAGACAGAACCTCTTCTAGTATCCTCTTCTTCTTCTTCTTCTTCTCCTCCAACCTGTCCCGACATCGTAGAGGTAGAATGTCAGACGGGTCCACAAGCTTCAAAAAGTCCCGACATCGTAGAGGTAGAATGTCAGCCGGGTCCACAAGTTCCAACAGGTCCAGAAATCATGGAGGCAGAATCACAGCCGGGTTCACAATTTCCAACGGGTCCAGAAATCATGGAGGTAGAATTTCAGCCGGGTAAACAAGTTCCAACGGGTCCAGAATCATGGAGGTAGAATCGCAGCCGGGTCCAGACATCCTAGATCCCTCCACTCATCCCAAAGAGACTCCAAGTGTTTCAAGACAGCCTTGTGAGGATCCAGCCCTTACCGTATGGAATGATAATATGGACTTACAAAATTTGGTGCAACAGGAAGGAGAAGAAAATAATCATACGGATGGGGTGGCTCAAAGACTGTTTAGATCATTTAACCTCGAATGAAATTGAACTGTTATGGAATTGCATTTCTGAAATCACATCGGAAATGGGATAAAAACCAAAACAAAAAAAAACAATTTTTTTAATAACAAATTGGAGGAAGGGTCATGATGTCAATTTAAAAAAAATATTATATAGAGTCCAATCTTGGTGGTTCACTTCAGTTTTCCAGCATGAGGTGATCCACGTTTCCCGAAATATGGATCCCATTCCAAGAGAGATTGTGTAGAGCCTTCACTTCAGTTCTTTTTTTTTCCTACCAAGAGGAGAGGGTCCCCAAAGGGCTACCCATGTCCAAAGAGAGAAAGTGTAGAGCGTTCATTCAGTTTTTTTCCAAGTTTAGGGGAGGGAGGTCTCAAAATGACACCCTTCCCCCATTTTCAAAGAGAGATGGTGTAGAGCGTTCATTTCTGTTTTTTTCCAAAGTTAGGGAGTTTTCAAATGACTACCCATTTCAGAGAAAGAGAGAGAGACACAGAGAGAGAGAAGGTGTAGAGCGTTCATTTCAGTTTTCCAAGGTTAGGATGGTGGTGGAGAATCCTCCAAAATGGCTACTCATGTCAAAGAGAGAGAGAGAGAGAGAAAATGCGTAGAGCGTTCATTTCAGTTTTCCAACATTAGAAGGTCCCAAAATACCTTCTGAATTCAAAGAGAGATCGTGTAGAGCGTTCATTTCCAGTTCTTCAAGATCAGAAGAAGAGGGTCCGCTTTTCAGAGACAGCGAAGTGCAGACTTCAGTTTTCTCCCTCCCCAAGAATAGAGGGTCCCAAAATGGCTTCCCATTTCAAAGAGAGAGGGAGAGGCGTTCATTTCCATTCTCCAAGATAGGGTCGTCTGCATTTTCCCAAAATGGCTTCCCAATTCAAAGAGAGAGAGAGAGAGAGAGAGAGAAAGGGTGTGTAGAGCGGTGATGTTCATTCTCCAATATAGGGTCGTCAGCTTTTTCTCAAAATGGCATCTCCCCATTCAAAAAGTGATCGTGACCAATTTTTTCCAGTTTTTTCCAAGATGGGGGGGGGAGAAGAAAACCTAGGATGGAATAACACGACACACAGAGAGAAAGTGGGAAAAAAAAACGCCATCTTGTCATTTTCTGATAGGGTACCGGTGTTCGAATACTTTTGTGACCGACTGTCTGATTATACTGGGAGAAACCATAAAATCGGAAGCGATGGGTTTCACAGTTAACGAGGCAATCGAAGACAGACTGGGAAAGAGAGATCCTTGTTTTTAGCTGAGAAGCAGATTACCCTGGAAATCCGTGACTCTGACCATATAATTTCTCCATAGACTCTTTGAACGGTATTCAGGAGACATCCTCCATGAGGGAAAAAAAATCTCCCCTTCCCCTTCTAAATCGACTGGAAAGAGAATGAGGTGGAAGAGATCCATCCACGAGACATCATACTCTTGAACGTCAGACAAATATGAAGTCGAATAACTTCAACAAAAAGTACTTGAAAAGTCATCGAGTCTCGAAAATCTAGGTCTGTCTCTCTCTCTCTGAAGGAAATGAGAAAATGGGAATCTGCGTTTTTCTTCCTAAACGGCTAACATTCATCTGAAGTCACACTCGAAATGCTTAAATAGATAAACGAGAGTCCATTCTTAAAAAAAAATGGCGCTATGTCGTCAATTGGAGAATCGAGTCGGCTGGGAAAATATTTTGAGAGCCAGGAAAAAAAATTTTCTAAAAAAAAAAAAAAAAAAAAAACTTTTTGTTAATTTTTATCATGT